>NW_025050897.1:0-12674 GCF_019279795.1 Protopterus annectens
AGAAAGCTAAAACAATAAACGGTCATACTGAAACTGGCAGTTAAGCCAGAACCAGGATTGCCCTACCCCTTTGTAGGGTGGATAGTACCCTACACACCTGCAGAGTTTCAGCCTCCTAGCTTTTTCCCTCTTGGAGAAAAACAACTTTCCACAGGTATTTTTTTCTCTATGCAGAAACATGCTTGAAATGCATAGGGAAAGCTAAAAACAATAAACGGTCATACTGAAACTGGCAGTTAAGCCAGAACCAGGATTGCCCTACCCCTTTGTAGGGTGGATAGTACCCTACACACCTGCAGAGTTTCAGCCTCCTAGCTTTTTCCCTCTTGGAGAAAAACAACTTTCCAGGGTTATTTTTTCTCTATGCAGAAACATGCTTGAAATGCATAGGGAAAGCTAAAACAAATAAACGGTCATACTGAAACTGGCAGTTAAGCCAGAACCAGGATTGCCCTGCCTTTTTGTAGGGTGGATAGTACCCTACACACCTGCAGAGTTTCAGCCTCCTAGCTTTTTCCCTCTTGGAGAAAAACAACTTTCCAGGGTTATTTTTTCTCTATGCAGAAACATGCTTGAAATGCATAGGAAAAGCTAAAACAATAAACGGTCATACTGAAACTGGCAGTTAAGCCAGAACCAGGATTGCCCTACCCCTTTGTAGGGTGGATAGTACCCAACACACCTGCAGAGTTTCAGCCTCCTAGCTTTTTCCCTCTTGGAGAAAAACAACTTTCCAGGGTTATTTTTTCTCTATGCAGAAACATGCTTGAAATGCATAGGAAAAGCTAAAACAATAAACGGTCATACTGAAACTGGCTGTTAAGCCAGAACCAGGATTGCCCTACCCCTTTGTAGGGTGGATAGTAGCCTACACACCTGCAGAGTTTCAGCCTCCTAGCTTTTTCCCTCTTGGAGAAAAACAACTTTCCACAGGAATTTTTTTCTCTATGCAGAAACATGCTTGAAATACATAGGGAAAGCTAAAAACAATAAACGGTCATATTGAAACTGGCAGTTAAGCCAGAACCAGGATTGCCCTACCCTTTGTAGGGTGGATAGTACCCTACACACCTGCAGAGTTTCAGCCTCCTAGCTTTTTCCCTCTTGGAGAAAAACAACTTTCCACAGGTATTTTTTTCTCTATGCAGAAACATGCTTGAAATGCGAAAAGAAAGCTAAAAACAATAAACGGTCATACTGAAACTGGCAGTTAAGCCAGAACCAGGATTGCCCTAGCCCTTTGTAGGGTGGATAGTACCCTACACACCTGCAGAGTTTCAGCTTCCTAGATTTTTTCCTCTTGGAGAAAAACAACTTTCCAGGGTTATTTTTTCACTATGCAGAAACATGCTTGAAATGCATAGGGAAGCTAAAAACAATAAACAGTCATACTGAAACTGGCAGTTAATCCAGAACCAGGATTGCCCTACCCCTTTGCAGGGTGGATTATACCCTACACACCTGCACAGTTTCAGCCTCCTAGCTTTTTCCCTCTTGGAGAAAAACAACTTTCCACAGGTGTTTTTTTCTCTCTGCAGAAACATGCTTGAAATGCATAGGGAAAGCTAAAAACAATAAACGGTCATACTGAAACTGGCAGTTAAGCCAGAACCAGGATTGCCCTACCCCTTTGTAGGGTGGATAATACCCTACACACCTGCAGAGTTTCAGCCTCCTAGCTTTTTCTCTCTTGGAGAAAAACAACTTTCCAGGGTTATTTTTTCTCTATGCAGAAACATGCTTGAAATGCATAGGAAAAGCTAAAACAATAAACGGTCATACTGAAACTAGCAGTTAAGCCAGAACCAGGATTGCCCTACCCCTTTGTAGGGTGGATAGTACCATACACACCTGCAGAGTTTCAGCCTCCTAGATTTTTCCCTCTTGGAGAAAACAACTTTCCACAGGTATTTTTTTCTCTATGCAGAAACATGCTTGAAATGCAAAAAGAAAGCTAAAAACAATAAACGGTCATACTGAAACTGGCCGTTAAGCCAGAACCAGGATTGCCCTACCCCTTTGCAGGGTGGATTATACCCTACACACCTGCACAGTTTCAGCCTCCTAGCTTTTTCCCTCTTGGAGAAAATCAACTTTCGAGGGGAATTTTTTCTCTATGCAAAACATGCTTGAAATGCATAGGGAAAGCTAAAAACAATAAACGGTCATACTGAAACTGGCAGTTAAGTCAGAACCAGGATTGTCATACCTTTCTGTAGGGTGGATAGTACCCAAGACACCTGCAGAGTTTCAGCCTCCTAGCTTTTTCCCTCTTGGAGAAAAACAACTTTCCAGGGTTATTTTTTCTCTATGCAGAAACATGCTTGAAATGCATAGGAAAAGCTAAAACAATAAACGGTCATACTGAAACTGGCTGTTAAGCCAGAACCAGGATTGCCCTACCCCTTTGTAGGGTGGATAGTAGCCTACACACCTGCAGAGTTTCAGCCTCCTAGCTTTTTCCCTCTTGGAGAAAAACAACTTTCCACAGGTATTTTTTTCTCTATGCAGAAACATGCTTGAAATGCAAAAAGAAAGCTAAAACAATAAACGGTCATACTGAAACTGGCCGTTAAGCCAGAACCAGGATTGCCCTACCCCTTTGCAGGGTGGATTATACCCTACACACCTGCACAGTTTCAGCCTCCTAGCTTTTTCCCTCTTGGAGAAAAACAACTTTCCAGGGGAATTTTTTCTCTATGCAAAAACATGCTTGAAATGCATAGGGAAAGCTAAAAACAATAAACGGTCATACTGAAACTGGCAGTTAAGTCAGAACCAGGATTGTCATACCTTTCTGTAGGGTGGATAGTACCCAAGACACCTGCAGAGTTTCAGCCTCCTAGCTTTTTCCCTCTTGGAGAAAAACAACTTTCCAGGGGTATTTTTTTCTCTATGCAGAAACATGCTTGAAATGCATAGGAAAAGCTAAAAAATAAACAGTCATACTGAAACTGGCTGTTAAGCCAGAACCAGGATTGCCCTACCCCTTTGTAGGGTGGATAGTAGCCTACACACCTGCAGAGTTTCAGCCTCCTAGCTTTTTTCCTCTTGGAGAAAAACAACTTTCCAGGGATTTTTTCTCTATGCAAAACATGCTTGAAATACATAGGGAAAGCTAAAAACAATAAACGGTCATATTGAAACTGGCAGTTAAGCCAGAACCAGGATTGCCCTACCCCTTTGTAGGGTGGATAGTACCCTACACACCTGCAGAGTTTCAGCCTCCTAGCTTTTTCCCTCTTGGAGAAAAACAACTTTCCACAGGTATTTTTTCTCTATGCAGAAACATGCTTGAAATGCAAAAAGAAAGCTAAAACAATAAACGGTCATACTGAAACTGGCAGTTAAGCCAGAACCAGGATTGCCCTAGCCCTTTGTAGGGTGGATAGTACCCTACACACCTGCAGAGTTTCAGCTTCCTAGCTTTTTTCCTCTTGGAGAAAAACAACTTTCCAGGGTTATTTTTTCACTATGCAGAAACATGCTTGAAATGCATAGGGGAAGCTAAAAACAATAAACGGTCATACTGAAACTGGCAGTTAATCCAGAACCAGGATTGCCCTACCCCTTTGCAGGGTGGATTATACCCTACACACCTGCACAGTTTCAGCCTCCTAGCTTTTTCCCTCTTGGAGAAAAACAACTTTCCACAGGTGTTTTTTCTCTATGCAGAAACATGCTTGAAATGCATAGGGAAAGCTAAAACAATAAACGGTCATACTGAAACTGGCAGTTAAGCCAGAACCAGGATTGCCCTACCCCTTTGTAGGGTGGATAATACCCTACACACCTGCAGAGTTTCAGCCTCCTAGCTTTTTCCCTCTTGGAGAAAAACAACTTTCCAGGGTTATTTTTTCTCTATGCAGAAACATGCTTGAAATGCATAGGAAAAGCTAAAACAATAAACGGTCATACTGAAACTGGCAGTTAAGCCAGAACCAGGATTGCCCTACCCTTTGTAGGGTGGATAGTACCCTACACACCTGCAGAGTTTCAGCCTCCTAGCTTTTTCCCTCTTGGAGAAAAACAACTTTCCACAGGTATTTTTTTCTCTATGCAGAAACATGCTTGAAATGCAAAAAGAAAGCTAAAAACAATAAACGGTCATACTGAAACTGGCAGTTAAGCCAGAACCAGGATTGCCCTACCCCTTTGTAGGGTGGATAGTACCCTACACACCTGCAGAGTTTCAGCCTCCTAGCTTTTTCCCTCTTGGAGAAAAACAACTTTCCAGGGTTATTTTTTCTCTATGCAGAAACATGCTTGAAATGCATAGGGAAAGCTAAAACAATAAACGGTCATACTGAAACTGGCAGTTAAGCCAGAACCAGGATTGCCCTACCCCTTTGTAGGGTGGATAGTACCCTACACACCTGCAGAGTTTCAGCCTCCTAGCTTTTTCCCTCTTGGAGAAAAACAACTTTCCACAGGTATTTTTTTCTCTATGCAGAAACATGCTTGAAATGCAAAAAGAAAGCTAAAAACAATAAACGGTCATACTGAAACTGGCAGTTAAGCCAGAACCAGGATTGCCCTACCCCTTTGTAGGGTGGATAGTACCCTACACACCTGCAGAGTTTCAGCCTCCTAGCTTTTTCCCTCTTGGAGAAAAACAACTTTCCAGGGGAATTTTTTCTCTATGCAGAAACATGCTTGAAATGCATAGGGAAAGCTAAAAACAATAAACGGTCATACTGAAACTGGCAGTTAAGCCAGAACCAGGATTGCCCTACCCCTTTGTAGGGTGGATAGTACCCTACACACCTGCAGAGTTTCAGCCTCCTAGCTTTTTCCCTCTTGGAGAAAAACAACTTTCCAGGGTTATTTTTTCTCTATGCAGAAACATGCTTGAAATGCATAGGGAAAGCTAAAACAATAAACGGTCATACTGAAACTGGCAGTTAAGCCAGAACCAGGATTGCCCTACCCCTTTGTAGGGTGGATAGTACCCTACACACCTGCAGAGTTTCAGCCTCCTAGCTTTTTTCCTCTTGGAGAAAAACAACTTTCCAGGGTTATTTTTTCACTATGCAGAAACATGCTTGAAATGCATAGGGGAAGCTAAAAACAATAAACGGTCATACTGAAACTGGCAGTTAAGCCAGAACCAGGATTGCCCTACCCCTTTGTAGGGTGGATTATACCCTACACACCTGCAGAGTTTCAGCCTCCTAGCTTTTTCCCTCTTGGAGAAAAACAACTTTCCACAGGTGTTTTTTTCTCTCTATGCAGAAACATGCTTGAAATGCAAAAAGAAAGCTAAAAACAATAAACGGTCATACTGAAACTGGCAGTTAAGCCAGAACCAGGATTGCCCTACCCCTTTGTAGGGTGGATAATACCCTACACACCTGCAGAGTTTCAGCCTCCTAGCTTTTTCCCTCTTGGAGAAAAACAACTTTCCAGGGGAATTTTTTCTCTATGCAGAAACATGCTTGAAATGCATATGAAAAGCTAAAAACAATAAACGGTAATACTGAAACTGGCAGTTAAGTCAGAACCAGGATTGCCCTACCCCTTTGTAGGGTGGATAGTACCCTACACACCTGCAGAGTTTCAGCCTCCTAGCTTTTTCTCTCTTGGAGAAAAACAACTTTCCAGGGTTATTTTTTCTCTATGCAGAAACATGCTTGAAATGCATAGGAAAAGCTAAAAACAATAAACGGTCATACTGAAACTGGCAGTTAAGCCAGAACCAGGATTGCCCTACCCCTTTGTAGGGTGGATAGTACCATACACACCTGCAGAGTTTCAGCCTCCTAGCTTTTTCCCTCTTGGAGAAAAACAACTTTCCACAGGTATTTTTTTCTCTATGCAGAAACATGCTTGAAATGCAAAAAGAAAGCTAAAACAATAAACGGTCATACTGAAACTGGCCGTTAAGCCAGAACCAGGATTGCCCTACCCCTTTGCAGGGTGGATTATACCCTACACACCTGCACAGTTTCAGCCTCCTAGCTTTTTCCCTCTTGGAGAAAAACAACTTTCCAGGGGAATTTTTTCTCTATGCAAAAACATGCTTGAAATGCATAGGGAAAGCTAAAAAACATAAACGGTCATACTGAAACTGGCAGTTAAGTCAGAACGAGGATTGTCATACCTTTCTGTAGGGTGGATAGTACCCAAGACACCTGCAGAGTTTCAGCCTCCTAGCTTTTTCCCTCTTGGAGAAAAACAACTTTCCAGGGTTATTTTTTCTCTATGCAGAAACATGCTTGAAATGCATAAGAAAAGCTAAAAACAATAAACGGTCATACTGAAACTGGCTGTTAAGCCAGAACCAGGATTGCCCTACCCCTTTGTAGGGTGGATAGTAGCCTACACACCTGCAGAGTTTCAGCCTCCTAGCTTTTTCCTCTTGGAGAAAAAAAACTTTCCAGGGGAATTTTTTCTCTATGCAAAAACATGCTTGAAATACATAGGGAAAGCTAAAAACAATAAACGGTCATATTGAAACTGGCAGTTAAGCCAGAACCAGGATTGCCATACCCCTTTGTAGGGTGGATAGTACCCTACACACCTGCAGAGTTTCAGCCTCCTAGCTTTTTCCCTCTTGGAGAAAAACAACTTTCCACAGGTATTTTTTTCTCTATGCAGAAACATGCTTGAAATGCAAAAAGAAAGCTAAAAACAATAAACGGTCATACTGAAACTGGCAGTTAAGCCAGAACCAGGATTGCCCTAGCCCTTTGTAGGGTGGATAGTACCCTACACACCTGCAGAGTTTCAGCTTCCTAGCTTTTTTCCTCTTGGAGAAAAACAACTTTCCAGGGTTATTTTTTCACTATGCAGAAACATGCTTGAAATGCATAGGGAAGCTAAAAACAATAAACAGTCATACTGAAACTGGCAGTTAATCCAGAACCAGGATTGCCCTACCCCTTTGCAGGGTGGATTATACCCTACACACCTGCACAGTTTCAGCCTCCTAGCTTTTTCCCTCTTGGAGAAAAACAACTTTCCACAGGTGTTTTTTTCTCTCTATGCAGAAACATGCTTGAAATGCATAGGGAAAGCTAAAACAATAAACGGTCATACTGAAACTGGCAGTTAAGCCAGAACCAGGATTGCCCTACCCCTTTGTAGGGTGGATAATACCCTACACACCTGCAGAGTTTCAGCCTCCTAGCTTTTCCCTCTTGGAGAAAAACAACTTTCCAGGGGAATTTTTTCTCTATGCAGAAACATGCTTGAAATGCATAGGGAAAGCTAAAAACAATAAACGGTCATACTGAAACTGGCAGTTAAGCCAGAACCAGGATTGCCCTACCCCTTTGTAGGGTGGATAGTACCCTACACACCTGCAGAGTTTCAGCCTCCTAGCTTTTTCCCTCTTGGAGAAAAACAACTTTCCAGGGTTATTTTTTCTCTATGCAGAAACATGCTTGAAATGCATAGGGAAAGCTAAAACAATAAACGGTCATACTGAAACTGGCAGTTAAGCCAGAACCAGGATTGCCCTACCCCTTTGTAGGGTGGATAGTACCCTACACACCTGCAGAGTTTCAGCCTCCTAGCTTTTTTCCTCTTGGAGAAAAACAACTTTCCAGGGTTATTTTTTCTCTATGCAGAAACATGCTTGAAATGCATAGGGAAAGCTAAAACAATAAACGGTCATACTGAAACTGGCAGTTAAGCCAGAACCAGGATTGCCCTACCCCTTTGTAGGGTGGATAGTACCCTACACACCTGCAGAGTTTCAGCCTCCTAGCTTTTTCCCTCTTGGAGAAAAACAACTTTCCACAGGTATTTTTTTTCTCTATGCAGAAACATGCTTGAAATGCAAAAAGAAAGCTACACACAATAAACGGTCATACTGAAACTGGCAGTTAAGCCAGAACCAGGATTGCCCTACCCCTTTGTAGGGTGGATAGTACCCTACACACCTGCAGAGTTTCAGCCTCCTAGCTTTTTCCCTCTTGGAGAAAAACAACTTTCCAGGGGAATTTTTTCTCTATGCAAAAACATGCTTGAAATGCATAGGGAAAGCTAAAAACAATAAACGGTCATACTGAAACTGGCAGTTAAGTCAGAACCAGGATTGTCATACCTTTCTGTAGGGTGGATAGTACCCAAGACACCTGCAGAGTTTCAGCCTCCTAGCTTTTTCCCTCTTGGAGAAAAACAACTTTCCAGGGTTATTTTTTCTCTATGCAGAAACATGCTTGAAATGCATAGGAAAAGCTAAAAACAATAAACGGTCATACTGAAACTGGCAGTTAAGCCAGAACCAGGATTGCCCTACCCCTTTGTAGGGTGGATAGTACCCTACACACCTGCAGAGTTTCAGCCTCCTAGCTTTTTCCCTCTTGGAGAAAATAACTTTCCAGTGTTATTTTTCTCTATGCAGAAACATGCTTAAAATGCATAGGGAAAGCTAAAAACAATAAACGGTCATACTGAAACTGGCAGTTAAGCCAGAACCAGGATTGCCCTACCCCTTTGTAGGGTGGATAGTACCCTACACACCTGCAGAGTTTCAGCCTCCTAGCTTTTTCCCTCTTGGAGAAAAACAACTTTCCACAGGTATTTTTTTCTCTATGCAGAAACATGCTTGAAATGCAAAAAGAAAGCTAAAACAATAAACGGTCATACTGAAACTGGCAGTTAAGCCAGAACCAGGATTGCCCTACCCCTTTGTAGGGTGGATAGTACCCTACACACCTGCAGAGTTTCAGCCTCCTAGCTTTTTCCCTCTTGGAGAAAAACAACTTTCCAGGGGAATTTTTTCTCTATGCAGAAACATGCTTGAAATGCATAGGGAAAGCTAAAAACAATAAACGGGCATACTGAAACTGGCAGTTAAGTCAGAACCAGGATTGTCATACCTTTCTGTAGGGTGGATAGTACCCTACACACCTGCAGAGTTTCAGCCTCCTAGCTTTTTCCCTCTTGGAGAAAAACAACTTTCCAGGGTTATTTTTTCTCTATGCAGAAACATGCTTGAAATGCATAGGAAAAGCTAAAAACAATAAACGGTCATACTGAAACTGGCAGTTAAGCCAGAACCAGGATTGCCCTACCCTTTGTAGGGTGGATAGTACCCTACACACCTGCAGAGTTTCAGCCTCCTAGCTTTTTCCCTCTTGGAGAAAAACAACTTTCCAGGGTTATTTTTTCTCTATGCAGAAACATGCTTGAAATGCATAGGAAAGGCTAAAACAATAAACGGTCATACTGAAACTGGCAGTTAAGCCAGAACCAGGATTGCCCTACCCCTTTGTAGGGTGGATAGTACCCTACACACCTGCAGAGTTTCAGCCTCCTAGCTTTTTCCCTCTTGGAGAAAAACAACTTTCCACAGGTATTTTTTTCTCTATGCAGAAACATGCTTGAAATGCAAAAAGAAAGCTAAAAACAATAAACGGTCATACTGAAACTGGCAGTTAAGCCAGAACCAGGATTGCCCTACCCCTTTGTAGGGTGGATAGTACCCTACACACCTGCAGAGTTTCAGCCTCCTAGCTTTTTCCCTCTTGGAGAAAACAACTTTCCAGGGTTATTTTTTCTCTATGCAGAAACATGCTTGAAATGCATAGAGAAAGCTAAAACAATAAACGGTCATACTGAAACTGGCAGTTAAGCCAGAACCAGGATTGCCCTACCCTTTGTAGGGTGGATAGTACCCTACACACCTGCATAGTTTCAGCCTCCTAGCTTTTTCCTCTTGGAGAAAAAGCTAGGAGGCTGAAACTCTGCAGGTGTTTAGAGTACTATCCACCCTACAGAAAGGTATGACAATCCTGGTTCTGACTTAACTGCCAGTTTCAGTATGCCCGTTTATTGTTTTTAGCTTTCTTTTTGCATTTCAAGCATGTTTCTGCATAGAGAAAAAAATACCTGTGGAAAGTTGTTTTTCTCCAAGAGGGAAAAAGCTAGGAGGCTGAAACTCTGCAGGTGTGCAGGGTGCTATTCACCCTATAAAGGAGCAGGGCAATCCTGGTTCTGGCTTAACTGCCAGTTTCAGTATGACCGTTTATTGTTTTTAGCTTTCCCTATGCATTTCAAGCATGTTTGCATAGAAAAAATAACCCTGGAAAGTTGTTTTCTCCAAGAGGGAAAAAGCTAGGAGGCTGAAACTCCGCAGGTGTGTAGGGTACTATCCACCCTACAGAGGGGTAGGGCAATCCCGGTTCTGCCTTAACTGGCCGGTTCAGTATGACCGGTTTTTGTTTTTTTTTTCCCCCCTTCATTTCAAGCATGTTTCTGCATAGAAAAAAAACCTGTGGAAGTTGGTTTTTCTCAAAGGGGAAAAACTGGGCTGAAACTCTGCAGGTGTAGGTATTATCCACCCTGCAAAAGGTACGGCAATCCCGGTTCTGGCTTAACTGCCGGTTTCAGTATGACCGCTATTGTTTTTAGCTTTCTATGCATTTCAAGCATGGTTCGGCATAGAGAGAAAAATCAACTGGAAAGTTGTTTTCTCCAAGAGAAAAAACTAGAGGCTGAAACTTTGTAGGTGTGTAGGGTACTATCCACCCTGCAAAGGGGCTAGGGCAATCCTGGTTCTGGCTTAACTGCGCGGTTCAGTATGACCACTGTTTGTTTTTAGCTTTCTATGCATTTCAAGCATGTTTCTGCATAGAGAAAAATTCCTGGAAGTTGTTTTTCTCCAGAGGAAAAGCTAGGAGGCTGAAACTCTGCAGGTGTGTAAATCCGGGTAGGGCAATCCTGGATCTGGCTTAACTGCCAGTTTCTCTATGACCGTTTTTTGTTTTTAGCTTTCTTTTTGCTTTTCAAGCTTGTTTCTGCTTAGAGAAAAAACCCTGGAAAGTTGTTTTTCTCCAGGAAAAAGCTAGAGGCTGAAACTCTGCAGGTGTGTGGTACTATCCGCCTACGGAAAGGAATGACAAACCTGGTTCTGACTTAACTGCCGGTTTCAGTATGACCGTTTATAGTTTTAGCTTTCTATGCATTTCAAGCATGTTTTGCATAGAAAAAAATTCCTGGAAAGTTGTTTTCTCCAGAGGAAAACTAGGAGGCTGAAACTGTGCGGGTGTGGTATAATACACCCTGCAAAGGGGTAGGGCAATCCTGGTTCTGGCTTAACTGCCGGTTTCAGTATGACCGTTGTGTTTTCTTTGCATTTCAAGCATGTTTCTGCATGAAAAAATACCTGTGGAAGTTGTTTTTCTCCAGAGGAAAAACTAGGAGGCTGAAACTCTGCAGGTGTGGTACTATCCGCCTACAAGAGGTAGGGCAATCCTGGTTCTGGCTTAACTGCCGGTTTCAGTATGACCGTTGTGTTTTAGCTTTCTATGCATTTCAAGCATGTTTCTGCATGAAAAATAACCCTGGAAAGTTGTTTTTCTCCAGAGAAAAACTGGAGGCTGAAACTCTGCGGGTGTGGGTACTATCCGCCTACAGAGGTAGGGCAATCCTGGTTCTGACTTAACTGCCAGTTTCAGTATGACCGTTATGTTTTAGCTTTCTATGCATTTCAAGCATGTTTGCATGAAAAAATTCCTGGAAGTTGTTTTTCTCCAAGGAAAAACTGGGCTGAAACTCTGCAGGTGTGGGGTATTATCCACCCTGCAAAGGGAAGGCAATCCTGGTTCTGGCTTAACTGCCGGTTTCAGTATGACCGTTTGTTTTTATCTTTCTTTGCATTTCAAGCATGTTTCTGCATGAGAAAAAACCCTGGAAGTTGTTTTTCTCCAGAGAAAACTGGGAGGCTGAAACTCTGCAGGTGTGTATAATCCACCCTGCAAGGTAGGGCAATCCTGGCTCTGGCTTAACTGCCGGTTCAGTGTGAACTTTTATTGTTTTAGCTTTCTATGCATTTCAAGCGTTTCTGCATGGGAAAAATAACCCTGGAAGTTGTTTTTCTCCAGAGGAAAAAGCTGAGGCTGAAACTCTGCGGGTGTGGACAGTACTATCCACCCTACAGAGCGGCAGGGCCATCCTGGTTCTGGCAACTGCCGGTTTCAGTATGACCGCTATTGTTTTAGCTTTCCATATGCATTTCAAGCATGTTTCTGCATGGAAAATAACCCTGGAAAGTTGTTTTTCTCCAGAGAAAAACTGGGAACTGAAACTCTGCAGGTGTGTGGTATTATCCGCCTGCAAAGGGGCAATCCTGGTTCTGGCAACTGCCAGTTTCAGTATGACCGTTTTTAGCTTTCTTTGCATTTCAAGCATGTTTCTGCATGAAAAAATACGTGTGGAAAGTAGTTTTCTCCAGGGAAAAGCTGGGCTGAAACTCTGCGGGTGTGTGGTATTATCCACCCTGCAAAGGGTAGGGCAATCCTGTTCTGGCAACTGCCGGTTTCAGTATGACCGTTGTGTTTTAGCTTTCTATGCATTTCAAGCATATTTCTGCATACGGAAAAAATAACCCAGGAAAGTTTTTCTCCAGGAAAAACTGGGCTGAAACTCTGCAGGTGTGGTACTATCCGCCTACAGAAGGTATGACAATCCTGGTTCTGACAACTGCCGGTTTCAGTATGACCGTTTATTGTTTTATTTTCTATGCATTTCAAGCATGTTTTGCATGAAAAAATTCCTGGAAAGTTGTTTTTCTCCAGAGAAAAACTGGGAGGCTGAAACTGTGCAGTGTGGGTATAATCCACCCTGCAAAGGTAGGGCAATCCTGGTTCTGGCAACTGCCAGTTTCAGTATGACCGTTGTGTTTTAGCTTTCTTTGCATTTCAAGCATGTTTCATCAAAAA
>NW_025050898.1:0-13884 GCF_019279795.1 Protopterus annectens
CAGAATGTCAGAAGGAAGGAGAGGGGCAACCAGTCAAGGAATATAGATAGCACCCCCTGGCAGAGATCCAAAGGAAAGGAGCAGGGCAGCCAGTCAAGGAATACAGATAGCACCCCCTAGCAGAATTCCAGAGGGGAGGGGAGCGAAGGAAAGGGGCAGCCAGTCAAGGAATACACAAAGTTCCCTCTGGCATTCTGCCAGAGGAAAGGAGAGGGGCAGATAGCCAAGGAAAACACAGAGCACCACATGGCAGAACTCCAGAGTGAAGGAGAGGGGCAGTCAATAAAGGAATATACAATATATAATAGGGGAAGTTAGTAAAGGAATGCACATAGCACCCGCTGGCAGAACTCCAGAGGGATGGATAGGGGGCAACCAGTCAAGAAATATACACAGTGCCCCCTGGCAGAACTCCAGAGGGAAGGAGAGGGGCAGCTAGTGAAGGAATACACATAGCACCCCCTTGCAGAACTCCAGAGGGAAGGAGGGGGCAGCCAGTCAAGGAATACACACAGTACCCCAAGGCAGAATGCCAGATTTAAGGAGAGGGGCAGGTAGTCAAGGAATACACAGAACACCCCCTGGCAGAACTCCAGAGGGAAGGAGAGGTGCAGCCAGTCTAGAACTAAACACAACACCCCCTGACAGAACTACAGAGGGAAAGAGAAGGACACCCAGAAAAGAAATACACACAGCACCCCCTGACAGAACTCCAGAGGTACGAAGAGGTGCAGCCAGTTTAGAAATACACACAGAACCCACTGGCAGAATTCCAGAGGGAAGGAGAGGGGCAGCCAGTCATGGAATACACACAGCATCCCCTGGCAGAACTCCAGAGGGAAAGAGAGGTACAGACAGTCAAGGAATTCACACAGCACCCCCTGGCAGAACTCCAGAAGGAAGGAGAGGAGAAGCCAGTCAAGGAATACACACAGCTCCACCTGGCAGAACTCCAGAAGAAACACACCAGACAAACCAAGGAAAACTAAGAAACGCTGTATAAACTCACTGAACACTCCCAGGCCCAAGTCTCAATTCCACTGAGAATATAAAGTCCAGCTCGATATGAATGAAAAAATACAGATTTATTTTAAGCCGTTAAAACCTTAGGCTTTTCGTTGGCTAACAGTCTGACTTCTTCTGAAAGAACAAACAAGCAAACAGTGCCTCCCCTCCATTGAGAACTTTTAAACAGTTCACTAATTGAGAATAACAAGTCACATGGTTGAACCTCATCTAAATTAAAGTCCCAGCACTAAAAAAAGCACTAGGAAGACAATAAACAATTAAATACTCATATAATAATAATAATACAATACCAAAATGTTAAAACCATATTATATGATAAAACAGGTTGCCAAATAAAATAGTGTGTACATACAAGCTTGACGAAGCTAGGGCATGTGAATAAATAAAAGTTTTGATTTCAGTCACAAAAAATTGAATATTTAAAAAAAATTTTGAGGACATAGAAATCGAACAGCTATGTGAAACCCCACTGCCCAGTTTAGAAACTGAAAAAGTTTTGAAAACAAAACACACTGCCTATTGGAAAAGGGAATTTGTCATGAATAACAGCACAATCATGGACTCTGTATCATGTACACACGGTTTCTTGACAATATTTTTATTATCATTAGAGGGGGAGAAAATGTTGTTAGATCTATGGTACAACTTTTCAACTCCTCCACTGACTTTCTACTATTTACTCATAGCACATCAAAGGATAGTATCACCTATTTGGATGTGGACTTAAGGAAGGATTTGACCTCTGGGAGCTACCTAACCAAAATACATAGAAAAGACACCTTTTCTAATAGCTACGTCCATTTTGATAGTTCCCACCCATACAAACAGAAAAGGTCCATTCTTAAAGGCCAACTTGTACGGGCAGCACGGATGATATCTAGAGACCCTGATTTTTTAGTGGAATGCAACTTTATGGCCAACCTATTTATCAGCAGAGGATATCCACGTGACCTAGTTTCAGAGCTAGTGGAAGAGGTCCAATCTAAGAGATTGTCAGATTTTTATGAACCTATCCTCAGTCGGGGGGTGGAAATATGACAACACGATCAGAAAGTATAGAAAAGGCACCTTACTCATTCCAAAGTTTGATCATAACTTATACTATGGATGCCAGAGCCATTTTTACAACAGTCATGAAGAATTGATCCTTGATCTTGCAGGACGAGTCCACCCATAGTTCGTGGACCCCCTAGGGTAGTTTACAGGAGAGGTTTGAATATTAAGGATATATTGGAAAGAAAACCCAAGATTCACAGCAATAGGTCGGGCATGTTCAAATGCTCAATGTGCCGATATTGTTGATACATAAAAACAGAGTCAAGGTTTTACATCAACGAGGTAGTCTTCCACTTGGCAGACAAATTTAACTGTAACAGTACACAGGTAGTTTATTTAGCCCAGTGTGCCTGCTGTCCTGCTTTCTGTGTAGGCAAGACAGACAGAAGATTACAAGATCGTATATATGAACACCTGTATGCCATCAGAAAAGGCAAATTGGAGAATGCTCTAGCCAAACATGTCATGGAAAACTCAGGCCACAGTTTCACATGTAGTGTCATCGACCAGGTTAGTTCTAACCCAAGAGGAGGCCACACTCCCTTGTATTTAGAAAGTAGGGAACTGTGGTGGCAATTAAGGTTGGATGCATGTCATGTGCCTGGCCTAAATGGTTCTTTGAACCTGGCTTGCTTACTGAAGTTAAAGAGGCTCAATAGATGACTTGTAGCAAAACCATTCCATACTGGTGTGGTTCTTAATGTTTTCTATATTCTCTTGATACTAACAGCCATTTTTTAATATATATTTCTTAAATTATGAACACCATTTGACCCTCTACCTGGTTATGCCATCTGAGCCATATATGTTTACTCTTATTCAGCAGTTGGACTCAAGTTCCTAGGTTCTACCTGACTTCGTCGACAGCGCAGAAGACCGACATCGGAATCCGGAGCTCCAGAAGATCGAAAGTGAAGAAGACCGGGGCCTGAATCCCAGTGGCAGAACATCGACAATGCAGAAGACCCGACCTGACGGATGACAACACCAACGCCGAGGATGCCGACATGGGGAA
Organism: Protopterus annectens; assembly: GCF_019279795.1. NCBI lineage: Eukaryota > Metazoa > Chordata > Ceratodontiformes > Protopteridae > Protopterus > Protopterus annectens. The sequence goes on from NW_025050898.1 coordinate 3,101, forward strand.
AGGCTGTGTGAGTATGCAGTGACGAGGCGTTAGGTGCGAGGCAGGTAAGTGTGGAGATTGACGGTCTGTGGGGATAGGGGTGGGTTAAGTGAGTTAGGGTTAGGGCGATAGGGGTGGGTTAAGTGAGTTAGGGTTAGGGAGGCGATAGGGTGGGTTAAGTGAGTTAGGGTTAGGGAGGCGATAGGGGTGGGTTAAGTGAGTTAGGGTTAGGGAGGCGATAGGCTTAAGTGAGTTAGGGTTAGGGACCGGGTAGGTAAGTGTGCGATAGTGACGGACCTTAGGGTTAGGGTAAGGTTTAGTGTGGGCTTGTAAGGATTTTGGTGTGCTTGTGTTGTGTGTGTGGTTTGTGGAATGGGGATGTGTTTTGTTTTCAATTGTTATTGTGGTGTGTGCAGTGTATGGGGTTTCGTGTTTGTGTACCGTCGGTTATTTCGTTGTCGGTTATGTGTGGTTTCGTGTTTATGGACTGTCGAATATGTGGTGTCGGTGATGTGGTTGTCGGTGTTGTGTGGTTTCGACTATGTCAGGTAGAACCAGTTCCTAATATATGGCCAACTAAAAGTCCAGATCACACGCCCATGTGGACGTATAGGACCCATTAAGGGAATACAAAAAAAAAAGGGGGGGGGCAGTGGGTACTGGTTTTAAGTATTGTATAGTGCTGCCAGTTTGGTTCACTTCTTGCTGGACTATGTTTTTGCAGTAGACACTATTTAGTATCATTTAGTTAGTCTGGCGATAGTGGAGAGGGTCTGGGGATAGGGTGGAGGTTGGCAGTGACCAACTACATAAAACGCGAACAAGTCCAAGCGACACTGGCAACCACACTCTGTTTAATAAATTGAAGTGCTTTTCGTCTGCTACAAAGCAGACTTCTTCAGAATACATTAAAAATGAACACCAGCTCCATTTAAATAGCTCAAACACCATAAAAAAGCGGGAAGGTTAATCCATCAATAAAGTTACCATAACCACTTAAAGGGAAACCATACAAATCACAATAAATAATATATAGCACAAAAAATAATAAAGTATGTGGTCAAGCATCCGTCCTTAAAAAACAGCCAAATCATAAACAAAACATTTTAAAACTGTGGACAACTTATACATCAAAGAAAATAAAAAATGAATAAATACATAAAATGAAAATAGGAGGAGTGAGAGGCTCCAGAATGGACCTCGCGTTACTTATAATAACAACTATAGAAAACAACATCATGCAGGTCCAGCTGAAAATCAGGATTTTCAGCAGGTGAACTACTCAGGTGCAAGGCAAAAAGAACAAAGGAATTTTTACAACAACAAAACCAAGTCCAAAGTAACAAGGAATTTGAAGTAATGCATGAGGAGGAATCTCGTGGTGGGGCAGTGACAGCCCTCACGGAGGTGTCCTCCCAGTCCCAGGTTGTGTCATCTGGTGATTTTCACTGTTCTAGTGTTAACTTTAATTTCTCTGTTTCTGATGATGACTTTGACTTGCAGGTGAATGTGCCAGGCCCATTTGTCATTATAAACGAGAATCAAGATTTTAAAGTATATAACTTTTCTTCTTGTCCCATTTCTACTGAACTGGTTAACTTGTTGGCAAAAGGTTATACATATGTTCCACAGCAGCAGATGGATATAACTAAAATGATCATTGAGCTTAAATATTATACAAGGAAATTGAATTTCCAATTATTATTTAGTAATAACATTAGTTCAGAAGTAAGGCAGCAGTATCGTATTCCTAGCACGTTTAACCTCCCCCCCACTACATCCCGTTATTCAATTATTTGAGTCCTTATGTGAAATGGATTTAAGATTTTTAACTAGGCAAAGGTTACCTAGCTATGGCAAGTATACACTCGGGAATAACGAGCGTGAATTAATCAGCTTTATACATACACAGAATATCCAGATATGTAAACCTGATAAGGGTGGAGGTTTAGTGGTTTTCGATGTAGACAACTACAATGACCGAATGATGGAACTACTTAGTAATGATGCTTACCAAACTAGCTGTAGATCCGAAGTGAATAGAGCATACAATTTAGTTAAATCCTGCATCAATGACCGTTTTATTGAAGGCCGTATTGATCAACATTTATTAAACTACATGATAACATTGTTTCCACTATATCCATGTCTGTTTGGCATCCCTAAAATTCACAAGGACCTCTTAAATCCTCCTTTGACGCCACTTGTTGATAGTCATGGATCACCCACGTATGTGTGTGTGCCAAAGTGATTGATTCTGTTAAAAAAATATGTGACCTGTGAAGAACAAGTATGTAAAGACTCTTGGTCATTTTTGGCCAATATTAACACATTGGAGTTCAGCTCTAGCTATAATTTAACAATTGATGTTAAGGACTTATATACTTGTATTCCACATCAAATTGGAATTGAATGGGTTGCTTATATGATGAAGAAACATGAAGCCCCTTGCCAGGACATATCTCTGGTGATGGAATTGTTGGGTTTGGTTTTATCAAATAATTTTTTTATTTTTAACCAACAATTTTATTTACAGAGGGTGGGGTTGACCATGGGGTCCCCTTGCGGAGCCAGCGTGGCTAACCTCATCATGGCTTATTGGGAATCAGAGTACGTGTTTAAAAATGAGACTTATGTTGAACATGTTGCATATTATACCAGATATCTTGATGATATTTTTGTTTTATTAAATGGAGACGAACAAGTGGCTAATACCTTATTGGAGGTTTTCAACAGTTCAACTGAGTTTCTGAAATTTACGTCAACATTCAATTCTGTGTCAGTTTCTTACTTGGATATATTGCTTACCAAAAACATTGAGTTGAAGTGTTATACAGCTAAAATATTTCGGAAAAACACTTACTCAAACATGTTCCTTCATTTTTTGAGCTGCCACCCTTTTCATCAGAAAGGGGCAGTTGTTAAAGGGCAACTTGTTAGGGTAGCTTGAATTTCCACCCAAGATGTGAATTTTGAAGATGAATGTGAATTTTCGAGAATGGTCTTTATACATAGGGGCTATCCGGGAGCTCTTTTGGATGACTTAATAGAGGAAGTCAGAATGAAAAGGGTTAACCATGTATATGTACCAATATTGGCTGGGAGAAGTGTTTTATTAGAAGATGACCCTATTCTTGGTGGGTTGGATCGTCCTTCAGTGGTTGCTGAGTCTGTTGATTCAGGCTTTGATAACGTGGGTAGTAGTTTTATTACTACATTTTGTATGCAGAGCAGTTCCTGTATTAATATTGTTAAGAAAAATTGAGGATTGTTTAGATCTAATCAAAATTTAATGAATAAACTTGGTGAGTTCCCAAAAATTGTTTTCAAACGTGGTAGGAATTTGAAGGAAATGTTAGAGAATAATATAGTTCGAACTGTTAAAATTCCAGGTATGATAAAATGCGAATCTTGTAATATGTGCAAACATATAGATGTAACTAGTTTTTTACTGTTAATAATTGCAACTACAGACTACAGGGGAAGTTCAATTGTAATTCAAAAGAAATAGTGTACTTGGCTAAGTGCATGTGTTGTCCTGCGTTCTATGTCGGTAAAACGGAGCGTAGGCTTCATGATAGAATCTATGAGCACATTTATGCTATAAGCCACAAGAAAGAGGACAATGCGTTAGCCAAGCACATTTCTATGTTTAGTAATCACCATTTTAAATTTATGGTTATTGATAGCATTTTTAGGAGGTTCCGAGGTGGTCTATTCGCATTTAACCTGGAGGAGTTAGAATTAAAATGACAAATTAGACTAGATGCTTGCAATGTACCTGGTTTGAATGAGGCAATCTCTATAAGTAGTTTGTTAAAGCTTAAGAGCTTAGAGAGATAATCTATGTAGGAAAGTAATAGTAATATGTTTGGTTAACGTATGTTTATCTTTGAAATGAATATGAGTAATTGTATTTTCATTTTATGCATTTATTCATTTTCTTTGATGTATAAGTTGTCCACAGTTTTAAAATGTTTTGTGTATGATTTGGCTGTTTTTTAAGGATGGATGCTTGGCCACATACTTTATTTTTTGTGCTATATATTATTTATTGTGATTTGTATGGTTTCCCTTTAAGCGGTTATAGTAACTTTATTGATGGATTAACCTTCCCGCTTTTTTATGGTGTTTGAGCTGTTTAAATGAGCTGGTGTTCATTTTTAATGTATTCTGAAGAAGTCTGCTTTGTAGCAGACGAAAAGCGCTTCAATTTATTAAACAGAGTGTGGTTGCCAGTGTCGCTCGGACTTGTTCGTGTTTTATTCAGTTTGTTCTTTTATTAGTTTGTAACGTGTTTAATGACCAACTACATCCCTGAGTCTGTTATTTACATTTACACTTGGGTAGTATTATTAAGAAGAGTTATAATGCAATGCGTATTAGTTACAATGACAATTTGTTATTGCCATAGGACAGTAGTTTTCAAATTAGGACATGCAAAGGTCTGGCGAAACAGTAACACCAACACTTTTTATAGTTCATGGATACAGCTGTTATACTTCAGATTTCCAAAGGAGAAGGCTTTTTTCCACCTTCTGTGGTGTGAGACTATCTGGCCCCGCGAGCTATTTTAACAACAGGCAGTGTGTTTTGTTTTCAACTTTTTCAGTTTCTAAACTGGGCAGTGGGGGTTCACATAGCTGTTTGATTTCTATGTCCTCAAAAATTCTTTTAAATATTCAAATTTTTGTGACTGAAATCAAAACTTTTATTTATTCACATGCCCTAGATTTGTCAAGCTTGTATGTACATTCTATTTTATTTGGCAACATGTTTTATCATATAATATGATTTTAATATTTTGGTATTGTATTATTATTATATGAGTATTTAGTTGTTTATTGTCTTCCTAGTGCTTTTTTCAGTGCTGGGACTTTAATTCAGATAAGGTTCAACCATGTGACTTGCTATTCTCAATTAGTGAACTGTTTAAAAGTTCTCAATGGAGGGAAGGCACTGTTTGCTTGTTTGTTCTTTCTGAAGAAGTTGGACTGTTAGCCTACGAAAAGCGTATGGTTTTAATGGCTTAAAATAAATCTGTATTTTTTCATTCGTATCGAGTTGGACTTTATATTCTCAGTGGAATTGAGACTTGGGCCTGGGAGTGTTCAGTGAGTCTATACAGAACTCCAGAAGAAAGCAGAGGGCAGCCAGTCAAGGAATACACACAGCACCTTTTGCAGAACTCCAGAGGGAAGGGGAGGGGCAGCCAGTCAAGGCATGCACATAGCAGCCCCTAGCAGAGCTCCAGAAAGAAGGAGAGGGGTAGCAAGTCAAGGAATACATATAGCACCCTGGTGGAACTCCAGCGGGAAGGAAAGGGGAAGCTAGTCAAGGAATACACATAGCTCCCCCTAGAAGAACTCCTGAGGGAAGGAAAGGGACAGGCAGTCAAGGAATATACACAGCAGGCCCTAGCAGAACCCAAGGGAAAGTAGACGATCAAAATTTAAAGAATACACAAAGTATCCACTGGCAGAACTCCAGTGGGAAGGAGAGGGGAAGCCAATCAAGAAATACACATAGCTCCCCCTGGCAGAACTCCAGAGGGAAGGAGAGGGGCAGCCAGTCAAGGAATACACATACCACCTCCTGGCAGAACTCCAGAGGAAAGGAGCAGGGCAGCAAGTCAGGGAATACACACAGCACTCCCTGGCAGAACTCCAGAGGGAAGCAGAGGGGCAGCCAGTCAAGGAAAACACATAGAAACCCCTGCCAGAACCCCAGAGGGAAGGAGAGGGGCCGCCATTCAAGGAATACACACACACCCCTGGCAGAACTCCAGATGGAAGGAGAGGGGCAGACCATCAAGGAATACACACAGAACCCCCTGGCAGATCTCCAGAGGGAAGGAGAGGGGCTGTCAGTCAAGGAATACACATACCACATCCTGGCAGAACTCCAGAGAGAAGGAGAGGGGCAGCCAGTCAAGGAATACACACATAGCAACCCCTGGCAGAACCCCAGAGGGAAGGTGAGGGGTGGCTAGTAAAGGAATACACAAAAGCACCCCCTGGAAGTACTCCAGAGTGAAGGCAAGGGGCAGTTAGTAAATGAATGCACATAGCACCCCCTGGCACAACTCCAGAGGGAATGAGGTGGCAGCCAGTCAAGGAAAACACACAGCAACCCCTGGCAGAATGGCAAAGGGAAGGAGCGGGGCAGCCAGTCACGGAATTCACACAGTACCCCATGGCAGAATGCCAGATTGAAGGAGAGGGGCAGGCAGTCATGGAATACACAGAACATCCCCTGGCAGAACTACAGAGGGAAGGAGAAGGACAGCCAGTCAAGAAATACACACAGCACCCCCTGACAGAACTCCAGAGGAAAGTAGAGGGGCAGCCAGTCTAGAAATACATATAGCACCCCATCACAGAACTACAGAGGGAAGGAGAGGGGCAGCCTGTTAAGAAATACACACAACTCCCACTGGCAGAACTCCAGAGGGAAGGAGTGGGTCAACCAGTCAAGGAATACACACAGCATCCCCTGGCAGAACTCCAGAATGAAAGAGAGGTGCAGCCAGTCAAGGAATACACACAGCACCACCTGGCAGAAATCCAGAAGGAAGCAGAGGGGCAGCCAGTCAAGGAATACAAATAGAAACCTTTGCTGGAACCCCAGAAGGATGGAGAGGGGCAGCTAGTCAAGGAATACACATAGCACCCTCTTGCAGAACTCCAGAGGGAAGTGGACGGACCCTGGCAGAACTCCAGTGGGAAGGAGAGGGGCAGCCAATCAAGGAATACACAGAGCACCCCCTGGCAGAACTCCAGAGAGAAGGAGAGGGGCAGGCAGTCAAGGAATACACACCACATGCCCTAGCAGAACTCCAGTGGATGGAGAGGATCAGACATTTAAGAAATACACAAAGTATCCCCTGGCAGAACTCCAGAGGGAAGGAGAGGGGCAGCCAGTCAAGGAATACACATACCACCCCCTGGCAGAACTCCAGAGGGAAGCAGCGGGGCAGCCAGTCAAGGAAAACACATAGAAACCCCTGCCAGAACCCTGGAGTGAAGGAGAGGGGCCTTTCACAGAATAAAGCATCCACTCCCTGGCAGAACTCCAGAGAGAAGGAGAGGGGCAGCCAGTCAAGGAATACACACATAGCATCCCCTGTAAGAACTCAAGAGGGAAGGAGAGGGGCAGCCAGTAAAGGAATACACAGCACCCTCTGGCAGAACTATAAAGGGAAGGAGAGGGACAGGCAGTCAAGGAATACACACAGCACCCCCTGGCAGAACTCCAGAGGGAGGGAGAGGGGCAGCCAGTCAAGGAATACACACTGCACCCCCTGGCAGAACTCCAGACATAAGGAGAGGGGCAGACTGTCAAGGAATACACACAGAACCCCCTGGCAGATCTCCAGAGAGAAGGAGAGGGGCAGTCAGTCAAGGAATACACAAAGCACCCCTTGCAGAACTCCAGAGGGAAGGATTGGGGCAACCAGTCAAGAAATACACACAGCACCCTCTGGCAGAACTCCAGAGGGAAGGAGAGGGGCAGCTAGTGAAGGAATACACAGAGCACCCCCTGGAAGAACTCCAGAGTGGAGGAGAGGGGCAGTCAGTAAATGAATACACATAGAACCCACTGGCAGAACTCCAGAGGGAAGAGAGGGACAGCCAGTCAAGAATTACTCACAGCATACCCTGGCAGAACAATGGACTGAAGAAGAGGGGCAGTCAGTCAAGAAATACACACAGCACCCTCTGGAAGAACTGCAGAGGGAAGGAGAGCGGCAGCCAGTTAAGGAATACTCATAGCACCCCCTGGCAGAACTCTAGATGGAAGGAGAGGGGCAGCCACTGAAGGAATACACATAGCACCCCTGGCAGAACTCTAGAAGGAAGGAGAGGGGCAGGCATTGAAGAAATAAACATAGCACCCCCTGGCAGAACTCCAGAGATAAGAAGAGGGGCAGCCAGTCAAGGAATGCACATTGCACCCCCTGGCAGAACTCTAGAGGGAAGGAAAGGGACAACCAGTCAAGGAATACACATACCATGCCCTGTCAGAACACCACAGAGGAGAGGGGCAGCTAGTCAAGGAATACACATAACACCCCCGTCAGAACTCCAGAGGGAAGGAGAGGGGCAGCCAGTAAGGGAATATACATACCACCCCATGGCAGAACTCTAGAAGGAAGGATAGGGGCAGCAGCCAAGGAATACACAAAGCACCCCTGGCAGGTCTCTAGAGGGAAGGAACGTTCAGCCAGTCAAGGAATACACAGCACCCACTGGCAGAACAATAGATGGAAGGAAAGGGACAGGCAGTCAAGGAATACACACAGCATCCCCTGGCAGAACTCCAAAGGGAAGGAGAGGGGCAGACACTGAAGGAATGCACATAACATCCCCCAGCAGAACTCCAGAGGGAAGGAGAGGGGCAGGCAGTCAAGGAATAGACATAGCCCCTCTGCAGAACTCCAGAGGGAAGGAGAGTTGCAACCAGTCAAGGAATACACATAGCACCCCGTTGCAGAATGCCAAAGGGAAGGAGAGGGGTAACCAGTCAAGGAAAACACAGAGCACCCCCTGGCAGAACTCCAGAAAGAAGGAGCAGGGCAACCAGTCAAGGAATACACATAGCACCCCCTAGCAGAACTCCAGAGGGAACAAGTGTGACAGCCACTAAAGGAATACACACAGCAACCCCTGGCAGAATGACAGAGGGAAGGAGAGAGGCAGCCAGTCATGGAATACACACAGTACCTCATGGCAGAATGCCAGATGGAAGGAGAGGGGCAGGCAGTCAAGGAATACATGGAGCACCCCCTGTCAGAACTCCAGAAGGAAGGAGAGTGGCAGTCAGTAAAGGAATACACATAGCACCCCCTGTCAGAACTCCAGAGGGAAGGAGCAAGACAGCCAGTCAAGGAATACACATAGCACCCTTTAGCAGAACTCCAGAGGGAAGGAGGGGGCTGCCAGTCAAGGAATACACACAGCACCCCCTGGCAGATTGCCAGAGGGAAGGAGAAGGGCAGGCAGTCAAGGAATACACAGAGCACCATCTTGCAGAATTCCCTAGGGAAGGGGAGCAGCAGCTAGTCAAGGAATGCATATAGCACCCCCTAGCAGAGATCCAGAGAGAAGGAGAGGGGCAGCCAGTCAAGGAATACACATAGAACTCCTGGCAGAACTCCCAAGGGAAGGAGATGGGCAACCAGTCAAGGAATACACACAGCACCCACTGGCAGAACTCCAGAGGGATGGAGAGGGGCAGGCAGTCAAGGAATACACACAGCATGCCCTAGCAGAACTCCAGGGGAAGGAGAGGAGCAGACAGTCAAGGAATGCACACAGTATCCCCTGGCAGAACTCCAGAGGGAAGGAGAGGGGCAGCCATTCAAGTAATACACATAGCACCCCCTGTCAGAACTCCAGAGGGAAGGAGCAGGGCAGCCAGTCAAGGAATGCACATAGCACCCCTTAGCAGAACTCCAGAGGGTCAAGGACTACACACATCACCCCATGACAAAACTCCAGACAGAAGTTGAGGGGCATCCAGCCAATGTATACTCATAGCACCCCATGGTAGAATGCCAGAGGGAAGGAGAGGGGCTGCCAGTCAAGGAATACACACAACACTCCCTGACAGAATGCCAGAGGGAAGGAGATGGGCAGCCAGTCAAGGAATACACACAGCACTCCCTGGCAGATTGCCAGAAAGAAGGAGAGGGGCAGGCAGTCAAGAAATATACAGAGCACCCACAGTAACTAAAAGAATACACATAGCACCCCCTGGCAGAACTCCAGAGGGAAAAAGAGGGGCAGCCAGTCAAGGAATACACACAACACCCCCTGGCAGAATGCCAGAGTGAAGGAGAGGGCCATCCAGTTAAGGAATTCACACAGCACCCCTTGGCAGAATGCCAGAGTGAAGAAGAGGGCAGCCAGTCAAGGAATACACATAGCACCCCTTGGCAGTACTCTAGAGGGAAGGAGAGGGACAACCAGTCAAGGAATACACATACAACTCCATGGCAGAACTCTAGAAGGAAGGAGAGGGGCAGCAGTCAAGGAATACACAGAGCATCCCCTGGCAGATCTCCAGAGGGAAGGAAAATTCAGCCAGTCAAGGAATACACAACACCCACTGGCAGAACAGTAGAGGGAAGGAGAGGGACAGGTACTCAAGGGATACACACAGCATCCCCTGGCAGAACTCCAGAAGGAAGGAGAGGGGCAGACAGTCAAGGAATACACATAGCACTCCTTGGCAAAACTGGAGAGAAAATGAGAGGTGCAGGCAGTCAAGGAATACACATAGTCCCCTTGCAGAACTCCAGAGGGAAGGAGAGTTGCAACCAGGCAAAGAATACACATAGCACCCCGTTGCAGAATGCCAAAGGGAAGGAGAGGGTCAGGAGAGGGGCTGCCAGTCAAGGAATACACACAACACCCCCTGACAGAATGCCAGAGGGAAGGAGATGGGCAGCCAGTCAAGGAATACACACAGCACCCCCTGGCAGATTGCCAGAGGGAAGGAAAGGGGCAGGCATTCAAGGAATACACAGGGCACCCTTTGGCAGAGCTCCAGAGTGAATGAGAGGGGCAGTAACTAAAAGAATACACATAGCACCCCCTGGCAGAACTCCAGAGGGAAGGAGAGGGGCAGCCAGTGAAGGAATACACACAACACCCCCTGGCAGAATGCCAGAGTGAAGGAAAGGGCCAGCCAGTCAAGGAATACACACAGCACCCCCTGGCAGAATGCCAGAGGGAAGAAGAGGGGCAGCCAGTCAAGGAATACACAGAGCACCCCCTGGCAGAACACCAGAGTTAACC
>NW_025050899.1:0-12429 GCF_019279795.1 Protopterus annectens
CACCCCTCTAGAGTTGGGAGTAATTAATTCAAGTACCTTGAACAAAAATCTATGTGTGTCGTCATTTAATGCTACATGCTTGGCAAGGGCATTATATAATGTACCTTTCCTTATGTGATATACATGTTCCCTTATCCTATCCCTGAATGGTCGATTTGTTTTACCAACATAGAAGGATGAACATAATTGACAAACAGCTAGGTATATCACATGAGAAGTCATGCAGTTGGCTTCAGCTCTTATATTAAAAACTTTCTGTTGATCAGGATGAAAGAATTCTATCTTACTGTCTATGTAACAACAGAAATTACAGTGACCACAGCGTCTTGTGCATCCATTCTGTATAGATTTCCTATCAAATTTAGGATGGCATAACATTCTTTTTAAGTTGTGTTTATTCTTAAAGATAAACCTCGGTGTTTCTCCTATTATCTGTTTAATCTCTTCATCTATCTGTAATATACCCCAGCGTTTGTCTATAATCTGCTTAATCTCTATATGATCAGATGAAAAGAAGGTGGAGAATTTAGTGAAAGATTCACTCATATTGTGTTTCTCATTATAGCTAGCACTGTTGGATCCAAAGTATGGCATAGCTGAAGTGGAGCGTAAATTGTACACTTCGTCTATCTTAGAATGTATTTCCTCGACTTTATATCCTCAGTTTAATAGTCTATATTTCAAATCATTTATCTCAGTGTGAAATCCCTCTTCCATTGGATTCAGTCTGGAAGCTCTAATAGCTTGTCCTTTCACAATATTTCTAAAGACAAAAGGAGGGTGCACACTGGATCTTAGAAGCAATGAGTTAACATAACATGTTTTACGATGAACTCCAGTGTTAATTAAATTATGTAGCCTCTCTATATATAAGTCTAGAAACTCAATTCTATCCTCTGAAAACTTCATGGTAAACTTAAGACATGGTATTAAATTGTTCATGATTAGGTATGTGGATTCAAGTTGTTGGGGTGTCCCTTTCCAAAGAATAAAGACATCATCCACAAAACGTCTGTAAAATATCACATGTTTCTCAAAGAAATTTTGTAGAAATAATGTATGTTCTTCCCAATGTGCAAGAAACATATTGGCGTAGCTGTTGGCACAAGATGTACCCATGGCTACGCCATCTTTCTGTCTATAGATGTTATCCTTGAACATAAAGACATTATTTTCTAAGACTAATTCCAAAAAGTGAACTATTAAGTCAATAAGTACATTGGTATAGTCACTGTGATTTTTCAGGTACTGTAATGTATAATTCAAGCCCAGTTCATTGGGAATCACTGTGAACAGTTACTGTATGTCAAATGTGACAAATAAATAGTCTTTAGTGATTGTTTTGTCATGAATACAATCATAAAATTCTGTAAGGATTTTTTTTGTGTCTTTTAGTACTATTTTATTTTTATTTAGTACAGCCCTCAGATGTTTTTCTACAAATACTGATAGATGTTCTGTGACCCAACCTCGTCCAGAAACTATTGGTCTCATGGGTGGGTTCTTATTATCCTTGTGTATTTTCGGCTGTCCTTGAATAACTGGTATAGTAGGTGTTAGAATATTAAGATAGTCAAATAATTTCTTGTCAATCAGTTTACTTTTGAAAATATCCTCGAGTCTAGCGTATTCTTCACATATCTTATAGTTTCTATAACATCGTCTTTTGTTATTAAATCATAGAATTTGTCCTGCATCAATTCTGTCATTGCTCCGATATAATTTTGCATATCCATAACAACAATGCTGCCTACTTTGTCAGCTGGTCTAATAACTATAGTAGGGTCTTCCTGTAATTGTTTTAGACTTACTCTTTCTTTATAAGTTAAATTATCTCTCCTTTTACATCTTTTTTGCTCTACTCTATCTGCATAGTATACATGTAACTCATCTTCAGTTAACTTCAAATATGCCTCAAAGAGTGGGTGATGGGTTGGCACGAAATCACTTAGTCTCTTAAATGTGAATGCTTCTGTTTTAGAAGTATTGCTAGTTTGGGTTTTATATAACAATTTTAGCATGACATTTCTGCAAAATATTTTCAAGTCAGTGACTGTGTCTGTTAGTTTACTGTGACTTCTTGGAATAAAGTTTAGACCCTTGCTTAACAATTGAATATCTTCATAAGTTAGTGTCTTACTTGATATATTGTGCACTAATTCTTGTGCGTCCACATTTTCTTTAAAGTTTGGTTGGATGGAATGTCTCCTGAAAATTTCCTCTTCTGCCTTCCACGACTCATAGACCTCGACCTCTATGGGCCTTTGTCCATACGTATCGGTAGAGGAAAAACCAATTCAGCATTTGTTTTATTGCTAGATTTTTCTGTGGTTTTAACCTTTGGTGTCACTACAGCCTCAGAGTCTCGATTCATATGAGGTGTCTTGTCTTTAACTATGTGAACATTAGGATATAAATTAGTGTCTAAGTTCACACTGGGGTGTATGATGTGTATAACATCTATTGAATCTTTACAGTGGGGTTTATCAGTTACATCGATTGCTACATTCTCTATACAAACATCATCATTTAATTCTGTAATCTCATCAGCAGAAGGTATACTCTGAACATTTAAAGTCGACATATTACTATTCCCAGCATTATTGTTTGGAGCATTTAAAGTACACATATTATTCTTAACTTCATTACTAATATTGTCACATAAGATAACATTCTCTACATTCCATTTATTCACATATTGTGAACTATTCATAACATTATCATTGTTCACCATTGCATTACGTTCATTCTGTCCATGCCCTGGTCTGGGCCAAGTAAAGACATGGCTTTGTCTAAAATCATTAACGTCTCTTTAGCTTTATTCCTTTTTTGTTGTAGTAGCTTCCTTTCAAATGCTAAAACACAGTCCAGTAAGTTCTCCAGTAGTGGTTGAACCAGAACATCAGCAAAGTCTCTATATAACATTTGTTGCTTCGCATTTATGCTTTCTATCAATTTACTTTCTTCTGGTATAAAAAAGTTTATTTTGAAACACAGTAGTGATAGTACCCAGTTTCAAACCACAAACGAAGTTTCACCAAAACCAGTTTATTCGATAAAGCTTTCGGGTCTACACCCTTCATCAGTATAATTTTACAACAGAAATGAGACATTTAAGTAGGAGAACCAATTAAACAAATGCTTCAGCCCAACCCACTCACTCACTAACCTAAAATTATTTATAAGGGCAACCCCATACACACAAGAGAATTTTTATATATACACATACAAAGAATTTAAATTCACTTTAAATATATCTTAAAATAGCTTAAAATATATACACATATATACATACAACACATACATGCATGATTCACATTATTCAAATAAATTTAAACATATATTTATACCTAAGAGATAATAAAAATAAAATAATGCCCTCTTACTATAGCTAATAGCTTCATAATTTTTCTCTTTGCTTCTTCACTAATAAGGATTTTAAATTCACAGCATTATTCAAACCTGGACTCACGTCTGCTTGGAGCCTAATGATCCATTCCAATTCCTTTAATTCTAAGAGGTTATTAATGTCTCCCTTTCTTATACTAATATTGACTGCTGCCAATACCCTAAACTTGAATATATGATTACTTACTTCTTCCATAATGTGCTAACTTAAAGCATTAGTTTGTAGCTTTCTTGTAATGTCTGACTTATGTTCTATTATCCTTTCTTTGAGTTTTCTAGTAGTTTTGCCTACATAAAATGAAGTGCAGGCTAAACACGATGCTAAATATACAATTTTTTCTACATTACATGTGGTCAGTGTATTTATTTTATAAATCTGTCCATCAGTAGGATGTTCAAAATAATCTCTACCCTCAAATAAATCATTGCAGCATGAACAATTATAACATTTCCTTGTGCCTATCTCTTTCTGAGTTGTAGGTTTACTCTTGAAATCTTTATCCTTTTCAGATGTCATACCTCCTAACAATCTAGGTTTATAGTGTCCTTCTCTTTCTATTATAACTTTATTTAACTCCTGCTCAATAAGTTCTAGGGGGTATACACTTGCTTGGAACTCTGGAGCTATGCTGTTAACTTGCTCAGTAAAATTACCATCATCTGTGTTTAACTTACACAGTCTAATAAATTGTGATTTCATAACACCTTTATAAATAAATTTATGGTAACCCCAAAATACATAAAGATCTGTTAAATCCACCCCTGAGGCCTATAGTCTCAGGTGGTGGATGGATAACAGAACCCATTTCAAAATATCTACAGAATATGCTAGGAAAGTATTTAAAAACTTGTAATACAGTGTTAAAAAATACTGATGACTTCCTGGAATGCCTGTATAAATGGCAGTCTGGAAATAATATGGACAATTGTATTATGGTCACTTTAGATATCACGTCCCTATTCACTGTTATCCCTAATGAATATGGGGTTAATGCAGTAAGGAATTTTCTAAATAATGAAATAAAAATGCATAGTAGGGAAATAGAAACTTTATGTGCGCTTTTATAAGTAGTATTGATGCACAATGTATTTATTTTTGATCAGAAACTATTTCTACAGCTTAAAGCTGTTGCGATGGGCACATCAGTGGCAAATACTTATGCCAATTTAGTACTATATGAATGAGAGAAAGAAGTGCTGATGCAAAATGACAACCCTCTAAATAAGATGGTAGTTTTTTACAAAAGATTTGTCGATGACTGATGTTAAGTTGTCTATCTCGCCTTCATTCTTGCTGGATGGGTTCGGAGCCGACCTCGGCTCCGACTCCCCACTCTAAAAGCTTCGAGTTGGTTCCACCGGCTCGAGGCTCCCCTTATATCCCCCAATGCTAGGCCAGAGTTACCCCAGATCTCCTTTGCCCCTACACGTCCGAGGTTGGTTGCTTCTACCGGTTCCTGGTGAGTGTTAGCTTTTTCTTCTAAAAGTTACTCTTTTTTCCCCTTTTTAAGTTAAATTCTTCCTAGATTAGTGTAGATCATAGAACTTTATCCCCGACTCTAATTTTTCCCGTTTCTTTATTAAAAGAACTGTTGGTTCTCCCTTTGGGCCTTTGGCCTTCCCTTCCCTAGGGAGTGTTTGTGTAGTTTTACCTTAATTTTTAGTATTTCTACTAAAATTATTATTTTTTGCTGACAGGGTATAACTTGTGTGTTTGGGTGTGTGTTTGTGTACACCTGTCAGTTAGGGAAATGTCAAAAGAAGCAAAGGTCTCCGGATTCAAGAAGTGTGATGCGTGCTGTCAGAAAATGTCTCTGACAGACGCTCACACTTCTTGTGTCTATGTCTGGGGCCTTTGTACCTGCAGGACTCCTGTGCTGTGTGCCATGGCTTCAGCCCCAGGGTCCTGCAGGAAAGAAAAACAAGTTGATTCTGAGAGGCTTGTTGAAGCCAGAGGATTCCCTGCGGTTTCAACAGGGAAGCCCTCTAAGGCATCGAGGTCTTCGGCTCCGGCTTCTGAGCCGAGACCTCAGGTTGTTCAACCTTGCCTTTATCGGCTCGGCTGGGCGATAAGTCTCAGTCCACAGTTTCTGTGGCTTCCTCGGCTCCGGCGGAGCCGAGGTTATCGAGGTACCCGTGTCGGCTCGACAAGACCGGAGCCGACAACTAGAAAAGTCTAGGTCACCTTCTCTTGGCTCCGTTCATTCGGCTCCAGGATCTCCCCTGCTGTCTGAACGGGCCAAAGGTCTCATTCCTCTAGGTCGCCGAGGCTGTCCGATCATGACCTTCAGAGGAGTGAGTCGACTACTTAAGTCCGAGGCACTAGCCCAGATGCTTCAGAGCCCGACTCATCAGTGGGGTGCCTGCCCGGTCCATCAACTCTTTCCTCCTTGACTCTTTTGAGTTCGGAGCGGGTCGTCGGAACCGAGACTGTAGTTGCCGGGCCGAGACAATTGTCTTTGGCTCCGTCGTCGGCTCCGTTTTCTTCTTTGGAGGAATCTCGGCGGACTTCCCTCGTCGGCTCCGAGGGGTGAGTGGCATCGACCCTTGTCCGACCCCTCTCCCTCTCGGTGCTTGGCTGGTGAGTTCGGCTCGACATCGACCTCGGAGCCATCACTGTCGGGTGCCGAGGGGTTCTTAGCTCCTCGGGCGGGGACCTCGGGCTGTGGCTGACAGGGGTGATGTCGAGGTCATGCGGAGTGTGTTAGAGCGTGGCTCTGCTGGGCAGCCGGCTCCGTCAGCCCCTCCCGATGCTGCCTCAGGGTAAGTCGAGCTCACTCCCTCATCCGGACCGCAGAGAGCCAGCTCCTCAGGAGCCCCTGTGGGATTTCATCCTCTTCCGAGGCCTCTCCTGATTTGGCAGAAGAGCCCCTCGGAAGAGGAAGTGCAAGAGGAAGCACATTGACTCACCTGAGTCTATCACGTGAGACACAGATCTGGATGATTCTGAGGGTTCCCCGTTCCCCTTCTGAAGATGTCTCATTTGCAGACATTCTGGAGATCCTGAAACAGAGGGAAATTGGCCAGCCCTCAACCCTTCGGAGGCGAATCTGTGTATCTTGAGGCGTTTGGCTCTCGTCCTTCCACCTCCTGGGTGTCCCCCCTTGACCCCCTCATGCAGGTGGTTGCTAAGAAGGCATGGGCGGCTCCTGATTCAGTGGACCCCACTCCCAGGAGACCCTCTAAATTCATCACAGCTCCATCAGACAAGCAATTTTTATCAAAAGGAGTTTCTGTGGATGCTTATGGTGGTAGCTGCTGCCACAAAGAAGGAACTGGCTGATCCTTCAGTGCCTGTCCATCCACCTAACAAGGAATCTAGGTCCATGGATAGGTGCGGAAGCCGGATGTTCTCCTCAGCGACATTTACCATGCGTTAAGCTGAATTACCTGTGCCATTTCACTCG
The DNA here is from genome assembly GCF_019279795.1 of Protopterus annectens. NCBI lineage: Eukaryota > Metazoa > Chordata > Ceratodontiformes > Protopteridae > Protopterus > Protopterus annectens. The sequence continues at coordinate 6,816 of NW_025050899.1, forward strand.
TCTTCAAAGGGACTTGATCAAGGAAGCGAGTGAAATGTTAAAGGATCCTACAGCTGCGGGTTTCCAAGATAAAATGAACACGCAGCTGGCTACCCTTAATTCCATATCTAACTCCTCCATGCGCCTCCTCTCTTATGCGGCCGATGGAGCGAGCAGAGCCGCAGGGACAGGTGTAGCTTTACGTAGGCACGCCTGGATGCGGCTATGCAATTTTGTGGACCCTTTCAAGACATCTTTCACGAACTCCCCTTTTGATGGATCATCTCTCTTTGGTCCTCAAGTGAAAGAAACACTGACTAGGTGCGAGACTGATGGCAAGACCCTTTCTGGCGTCGGAGTCCGTTTTCGACTCCTTCTATGCCTAACCCCAAAGGCCACAAGGGTGGGAAGATGTGGTTCCCTAAACAATCTCAAGGGACTTAAGCCTGGCGCAGACAGAGTCGTTTCTACCAGAGGCAGAGGTGGGAATAACAATGGTAGGCGGCCGCCCTAGGGGCAGGGGGTCCATAGAACCAGGGCAATCGGAAGCCTTTCCTGACAAGCCCTTTCAGCATCCCTGAGGTGTTGCCCGACTGCCCATCTTCGGAGGCAGTCGGGGAAGATTGTCACTGTACCCAGAAGCCTGGCTATCCCTGACTCAAGACAAATGGGTACAGTCCATCATTTCCGAAGGCTATTCTATCCCTTTCTTCGTTTTCCAAATCAATCAAAAAATCCCTTCCAGATGTTCCACCCGCTCAAAGGGATATAGCAGCTTTGGAAATTTCAAAACTGCTTGCAAAAGAGCAATTCAGTCAGTGCCAGCAGACCAACAAGGATCCGGAATCTACTCAAGGTTCTTTTTAGTTCCAAAACAGGGGACTGGAGACCGATCTTGGATCTCAGTGTCTTGAACAAATCAGTCAAGAAAACAAGATTTGGATGGTCACGCTGCAATCCATTCTTCCCTTTTGGGCAAAGGAAACTGGATGTGCTCTATAGACCTTCGGGATGCGTACTATCACATAAAATGAACAGGCGCTCCAGAAGATTCCTCCGCTTCAGGCTGGGAACCAGTCATTTTCAGTTCAGGGCCCTGCCCTTTGGTCTCACCACTGCCCCCCGGGTGTTTACCAAATGCATGGCAGTGGTAGCTTCTCACCTGAGGCGACAAGGATTCCAGGTGTTTCCATATTTGGACGACTGGCTTCTCACAGCTCCCACCAAGCATCTCCTTCTGATGGCCAGAGATTATACTTTTCGCGTTTGTCAAAACTGGGTATTTCAATAAATTGCGAAAGTCTGTTTTGTCAGCCTTGTCGTACTATTACCTACATAGGCGCAAATTTAGATACTATAAACATGTCTGCAAGGCTAACGGACCAAAGGATATCAGACATTCACAAATTGGTGTCACTTCTTGTCAACAACAACAGAGTCAAAGCCAGGTTAGTTCTGAAGGTGTTGGAAATCATGGCAGCGGCCATACCTCTCCTTCCATTGGCCAGATACCACATGCGGATCCTTCAGTGGATGCTTTTACCCAATGGTCATACCAGGAACTTCAATGTCTCACACCATTATGATCATAAGCGTGCAAAAGCATCTCATATGGTGGATGTCTTCCCAGCTCCTGTCGGAAGACCATTTGTTCCACCTCCTCCGGTTGCTACTCTGACATCGGATGCCTCCATGATCGGGTGGGGGGATCATTATCAGGGCAGGACAGTCCAGGGCACATGGCAACCAAGCAGATGCCACTTGTACATAAATGTTCTGGAGATGAGAGCAGTGCTTTTGGCGTTGCAAGCCCTTCAAGACTCTCTTCCCTTGGGAGCGATTGCAATCAGACAGACAATATGTCTGTAGTGTGGTACATCAACAAACAAAGGCGGAACCAGATCTTACCCCCTGTGTGAGAAGCACTCAGACTGTGGCAATGGGCGATTTCTTCTCAGCGTTTTCTGATAGCAACGCACATCCCCGGGAAGTCCAATCACATTGCGGACAAGTTGAGCAGAGCTATACTCATGCCTCGAGTGGTCTCTGAACGACTCTGTAGTGAGAGAAATCTTTCTCAAGTGGGGTCAGCCTTGCTGCGATCTTTTTGCTACTCCCCAAACAGCAAGTGCAGAGAATATTTCACTCTATTCCCTTTACCAGGCCAACCCAGCAGGGACGCTCTAGTCCAAGTTTGGCCGGGGACTTCTGTATGCATTTCCTCCTTTCCCACTGATCTCTCAAGTAATACAGAAAGCTATCACTCAGAAGGCCTCATTGATCCTCATTGCTCCTTACTGGCCTCGACAAGTGTGGTTCCCCTTTCTACATCGATTTCTTTTGGGCGGCGGTGGAATCTGGACCTAGTTCAGATCTTTTGATCCACCAGTCGGGTCAGTTTCATCGCTCCCTCCCTCTCTGAACCTCACTGCTTGGTTCCTCCCAGTTCCAACCGTAGCCAGGCTTCCTCAGTTATCTCACTCTGTTAGAGATATATTGATAGCTTCCCATAAATCTTCCACTCGAAGATTTATTTGAGTAAGTGGAAGCGCTTCTCATATTGGACACAAGGAAAGAACATAGATCCTTTCACAGCTTCCATCCAACTAGTCCTTAACTTGATTTTCTAGCTGAACTCTTCCATGCAGGTTCATCTCCATCTACTCTTAAGGTTCAATTGGCAGCTATTTCTAATTTCCATGTGGGCATTTCTGAATCTGCCCTAATGTCCCACAAACTTTGTAAAGCTTTTTTGAAAGGAGTTTTTCTTCTCAGACCTCCTATAAGAAATCCTCCTTCTCCGTGGGACCTAAATTTAGTTCTTGCTTCTTTGATTCTTTCCCCTTTCGAACCTGCAGCTTCATGTTCCTTGAAATTATTATCATGGAAAACTCTCTTTCTGGTGGCTATCACATCAGCTAGAAGAATTTCAGAACTTCAAGCACTCAGTTGTCGTTCTCCTTATCTTGTGTTCCATAAGGACAGAGTTTCCTTACGAACTAACCCGTCCTTTTGCCTAAGGTGGTTTCCAAGTAACATCAAATATAAATCAAACCATTGACCTTCCTGTCTTTTTTCCCACAGTATTCAAAATAGGTCTGAACAAAAATTACACTGCCTGGATGTTCATCGTCAATTAAGGTACTACTTGGATAGGGCCAAACAATTCAGAAAATCTGATCAGCTGTTTGTCTCCTATCGCGGGAAAGCAGAAAGGACTTTCAGTTTCAAAGGTATCATTATCCAGATGGCTAACATCTTTGATTTTCCTGGTATATGAAATTAGACAAAAATTGCCTAATAAACCTAAAGCCCATTCCACCAGAGCTTTGGCTACTTCTTTAGCCTTCAAGACAGACTGCCTATTGACACCATTTGTGCAGCGGCTACTTGGGCTACTCCTCACACTTTTATTTCTCATTATAAGTTGGATTTAGCTTCTAGGCATAGAGCTAATTTTAGTTCCACTGTTCTCAGGAGTCTGTTCCGTTAGGCCACCCGGGACAAAGGTGCTGGGGCGCGGTCCCATCCAGCAAGAATGAAGGTGAGATAGACAACAACATATAGAAGTTATGTTCTTACCATAGCGTTCCATGTTGGATTGTCTTCTTCTCGCTTAACTTCTTCTTCGCGTCCACCCTCCTTCCCTGGCCTGGACAGACCTAGAGGAGTTGTGATCGTGACCTCTCTTTCTACCACCTCTTTCTTAGTCATATGCTATTATGCATATTTCTTGGTTCAGGATGTAGGTCACCCTTTTTCTTCCTGTTGTTAGAGGTGGATTCTGTTTTTTACAGTTATATTGTTACTGTTATAAGCTGGGGTTAGCTTACAAACGAGATCTGAGGTAACTCTCGCCTAGCATTGTGGGATATAAGGGGAGCCTCGAGCCGGTGGAACCAACTCTCGAGCTTTTACCCCAGAGTGGCGAGTGGGCAGTCGGCTCGAACCCATCCAGCAAGGAAGGCGAAGAGACAACCCAACATGGAACGTTATGGTAAGAACATAACTTCTATTTTTTTTTATGGAAAGGTACACTACTAGATCTTGAGGAATATGTGCAATACTTAAATAGTTCTACTGATTTTTTGAGATTTAAACTAGAAGCTTCTAAGGATAGTATTAACTTGCTGGATGTAACACTTTCAATAAATAACAACAAAATAACATCAAAGGTATATAGGAAAGAGCTTGACTCTTTAAGATATATAACTAAGAATAGTATGCATGCACCTCATATTTATAAAGGTGTTATGAAATCACAATTTATTAGACTGTGTAAGTTAAACACAGATGATGGTAATTTTGCTGAGCAAGTTAACAGCATAGCTCAAGAGTTCCAAGCAAGTGGATATCCCCTAGAACTTATTGAGCAGGAGTTAAATAAAGTTATAATAGAAAGAGAAGGACACTATAAACCTAAATTGTTAGGAGGTATGACATCTGAAAAGGATAAAGTGTATAAAGGTAAGGATTATGTAAGGTATATAACTACCTATAACCTTAATACATATAATGTGAATGCTATATTAAGGAAAAACTGGCCTATACTGTTAGCTATGCCTGAGATTCAATCTATAGTAGGAAGTAAACCTTCTTTTGGCATATAGAAGTGCAGAAACTTTAAAACAAAAAGCTTTGCTATAAAGATTTCAAGAGTAAACCTACAACTCAGAAAGAGATAGGCACAAGGAAATGTTATAATTGTTCATGCTGCAATGATTTATTTGAGGGTAGAGATTATTTTGAACATCCTACTGATGGACAGATTTATAAAATAAATACACTGACCACATGTAATGTAGAAAAAAATTGTATATTTAGCATAAGTGTGTTTAGCCTGCACTTCATTTTATGTAGGCATGAAAACTACTAGAAAACTCAAAGAAAGGATAATAGAACACAAGTCAGACATTAGAAGAAAGCTACAAACTAATGCTTTAAGTAAGCACATTATGGAAGAAGGAAGTAATCATATATTCAAGTTTAGGGTATTGGCAGCAGTCAATATTAGTGGTATAAGAAAGGAGACATTAATAACCTCCTAGAATTAAAGGAATTGGAATGGATCATTAGGCTCCAAGCAAACGTGAGTCCAGGTTTGAATAATGCTGTGAATTTAAAATCCTTATTAGTGAAGAAGCAAAGAGAAAAATTATGAAGCTATTAGCTATAGTAAGAGGGCATTATTTTATTTTTATTATCTCTTAGGTATAAATATATGTTTAAATTTATTTGAATAATGTGAATCATGCATGCACGTGTTGTATGTATATATGTGTATATATTTTAAGCTATTTTAAGATATATTTAAAGTGAATTTAAATTCTTTGTATGTGTATATATAAAAATTCTCTTGTGTGTATGGGGTTGCCCTTTTAAATAATTTTAGGTTAGTGAGTGAGTGGGTTGGGCTGAAGCATTTGTTTAATTGGTTCTCCTACTTAAATGTCTCATTTCTGTTGTAAAATTGTACTGATGAAGGGTGTAGACCCGAAAGCTTTACCGAATAAACTGGTTTTGGTGTAACTTCGTTTGTGGGATAAAAAAGTTTATTAAAAGTCTAAGATAATTCCGACTCACCTCTATATTAAGTCTCTGCCATTTCGCTAGCAATTCGGGGTAATCCTTGCCC
>NW_025050900.1:0-12412 GCF_019279795.1 Protopterus annectens
CAAGTGTAAAAAAGAACAGCCACAATGACATGGGAATACTGAATATCTAGTTAAAATGGACACCAGAGTTTCAATCACAAGAGATATGAGAAATAATACAGTTGGAGAGATTCACAAAGATACAGAAAAACAACACTTAGTTAATATCACAGTATTTTCCTGACTGTGTAAAGAATAACTGTTTCCCATTTAACCTAATAAATTCACCAATGCAATATGAACTGCTGAGGTGCTTACTTCCACAATGCCAGACGATGATCTGCTAAGTAAGCGAGATATCTGTCAAAGACTCTTGCTTGTCAGGTTCTGAGAAATCAAAACAAGACAAACTGCTGCAAAAGTTCTGTGCGTTCAGTGCTGGTTACAGAATGACATCACACACTCCAAAAGTGTTTCATTTATTCTAAAAGGATCTGTGTGCAGTTGTGGTATATTTTCCTCTCAGTTACTGGATCCAGTGGCTTGAACATGTAGCCCAGGGTAGTTTGTCAGAATACTTTAAACTTGAGAGACACCTGCTAGGTAAAAAGATGACCAAGAAGTTTTGAATGGATTCTTTAGCTGTCCAGCTTCCAACACATGTACCTATAGAAGCAGGTAATAGCTCTGAGAGTTGATCGGCATCAAAGTGAGATTTGGGCCAGGAGGACTTCCACTTTGGTGAGAGAGTACAGGCCATACTCCCTCTGGGACGAAATTCCAGAAGGGAGAAAGTGGTGAAAATTGGCCAGACTGGGAGGGTTCCTTTTCAGGAGGAGGGTGCCCAACCTTGCTCTATATCTGAGGGTGGTCCTGAAAAATTAAAAAGTCCCCCTTGATGCTCTGGATCGGAAAGGAGGGAGACATGGAAGCCCTGGTGAGAGTGGATCTGCCCAGGGCAGCTGAAGAGAGTTCCACAATTCCAGCAGGGATCAGAGAGAAGCTCCCTTGAGAAGCTCCAGGGCACATGTGATCTGGCACAATTAGGCAGCCTGCAGAAGACCTGCAGGAGACATGGGGCATGAGAGTCTGGATTGGAAAGGAGGGGTATGAAAAAGCCCTGATGACATTGGAACTGCCCCAGGGCAGTAGAGAATAGTTCCGCAATGCCAGCTGGTATTGGAGGGAAGCTCCCATGACAGGCTCCAGGGCACATGCAATCCAGCATGATTAGGCAGCCTCCAAGAGATGTGGAGATGATGGGGTTCTCAGAGGAAAGGTGGGGACCACGGCCAGGGATGGAGGTCTCTCAGTTGAGTTGAACGAGTGGCCTCGACAGAAGTGAGTAAGGAAGCGCAGGGCAGACTGTGGCAGGGGCCTGGAAAGCTTCTGCCCAGGTGAGGGAGTCAGGCTGAGCCCCCCCATGATGGACATACGTAAGGGGGAGCACCAAGCAGATGGTGTCAGAGCCTGGGGAACTCTGGCCCAGGTGTGGGGGGGGGTCAGGCAGAGGCCCCAATGACAGAAATGCATAGGAGAGCACAAGGCGAACAGTGCTGGGGTCCGGAGAGCTCCTGCATAGGTGAAGTGAGTCAGGCCGAGACCCCCTACAGCATAAGTCCATAAGGGAGTATTGGGGAGTTGGCGATAGGGCCTTGAGAGCTCCTGTCCAGGTGAGGTAGGTCAGGCAGAATCCTCCCATGATGGAAGTCCATAAGGGAGTACCAGTGTAAGTAGTGATCATTCTACTTCAACTACAGTTCGAGAACCTTGTTAATACACATACCACTGACTGTATGAATATTAATTTTCTTAACTGCGACTTCATCAATTGCTGCCTGGCAGGTGTCGTTTAGGTGGGACTTGTTACTGCACATTCTGTGAGGTACTACACTGATACAAAGTCAAGATAAAAAACCTGAAGCATGGTTTGGTCTGACCTAAGGATCCCCAAAGGGAGTGGAAAGAGTTTACTCAAGGCTTGTTTTCTGTGTTAATGGTCCTAAAGCCATCCTATAAGTTCCAGAGGAATTATTCTTGTAGGCAACCCTGCCAGGCCTCTAGGGGCAGGAAGGGTGGGAGGTAGGAACTGCCTGTTAAGGCCTCTCAGATTTCTGTTTCCCAGAAGCCTCCTTTATCTAATAAGCCTGCTTCTCTTTGACAGTTCACCCCCTCCACTCTTCTAGCCCAGATTCATCTGTCCCTTTGGCTCTCCCTTTATCTTCCAAATCGGTGTCTCAGCACTTCAGACTGTTGTGTTCTTTCTGTCATCCATAAGGGTTACTTCATAGTATGGAAATTTTATGCTCCTTTTTCCAGGGTTCCTCAACTTACTAATTTCTCTGTGTTCCAAGGGGCCCTGTTTAGCCAAGAAATCATTCAACCTGTTCCACCCTTCACAAAGGGAAAGTTTTTTTTTTATTCCATGATGTTCCTGGTATCTGCAAAAGAGGTCACTTAGAGACCTAATTTGGATCTTTTATAGCTCAATATTTTTCTCAAGATATTCCTTCTTTTTGGATGCTTACTCTTCAAACTCTGTTTCCTCTTGTATTACTGCAGGCTTTTCTATGGTCCTTGAATCCGAGACATGCTTACCTTCATATCCTAAATCACCCTCTTTTTACAAAGTTTTTAGATTGCCCTGTCTCTTCCTCTCATTTTCAGTTCTCTGCTTTGCCCTTTGGCCTCTCTACTGTCCCAAGGATTTTCACAAAATGCCTAGCTCCTGTGATTGCCTTATGCATACTCCAAGGCATTCAGATTTTTTTGTCATATTTAAGTCAAAATGTTGCCTTCTCACAGTCGATTTTTACATGATGTGCAGTTAACCATCTGTCGTCTTCAAAGTCTGGGGTTTACAACTTGCAGAAGTCCATCCTGACTCCTTCTCAGGGTCATATGTATCTGGGATGCAGGATTAAAACAGTGCAGGCCTGGAATTGTCACTGACAGCCTTCTTTGTCTGTCCTTCCTCTGACTGCAATGCCAGTCATAGATTTTCTTCTGGCCCTGGGATTAATGGTCTCTTCTATTCCAAAGCTTCACCTTGCTGACTGCATATGCAGAAGCTTCAATGGTATGTCTAGTCAGTTTGTCTAAAACATCATAACCATCTGGATTTCAATATATCTCTTGTTCCCTGTCTCAAGAAGGAATCTGAGTGGTGAATTTAACAGTTCACTGTCATCCTAGGCTGGCTTTTGCAGCCTCCATTCCCTTCTCAAGAGTTGTTCACTGATGCCTCAAGACATGGAATAGAGGTCTTCATGTGGTCACTTGAAAGTTCAGGGTCTCTTCCCCCATCAGAATCTGACCATATCAAGATGAAAGAGATGAGAGCTCTGATTCTGGCCCTTCATGATTTTTACCCCATGTTCTCTCCAGAGCCCTTGAAAGTGTACATAGACAACACTAAAGTTATGTGGTATGTCAACAAGAGGGGAGAACAAAAATCTTAGCCTCTCTGCAGGATTTCACTTCAGACTTGGGAGATGGTTCTCAGTTATCAGTTAACTTTTCAGGCAGTATACATTCCTTCAGAGCACAGTGTACAGGCAGCCTGTCTGAGCAGGTCCAAACCACAGGTTCATGAGTGGATGTTTCATAGACACATGTTTGTGGATATTATCCATTGGTGGAGTATTCCTCAGACAGATCTTTTTGCCTCCACTTTGAATAGGTAGCTTCCTCTCTTCTGTTCCAGAGTGCCATGCTATCTGGCATGGAAGATGGATACCCTTTCCTTTTCTTGGAAGGGAATGTTTCTTTATGCTTTCCCGTCTCTTCCTCTACTTCCAAGAATACTGCAGAAGAGTCAGCTGGACTCCACAGAACTCTTGCTAGTAGCTCTATTTTGGCCAACACAGCACTGTTTCCCCCTCTTAATGCTTCAGGCCATGGGCAAGCAAGCATCACAAGTTACTTCACCGACTGGATCTCCTTACACAGGACAAGTGGTCTCTCATTCATTACCACTTGTCTACTCTGCAACTGACATTGTGGGTGATCCCTTTCATGCACTTCTTTTCCGAGGATATGCTCAGAGTTTTACAGGAGGCAAGGAACCCTCAAACAAAAAAACATATATTTCCAAATGGAAAAGACTTTCAGTCTGGTGCCATGCTGGTAACCAGGACCCCTTTTTAGTGAGAGTCCCTGGGGTGCTCTATTGCTTGAGTGAGTTGCTTCAGTCTGGTTTGGCCTGTTCTTGTCTGAAGGCCCATTTGTCCTCCACTTCTGCATGTCTGCCCTTGAATCCTCCTTCAACTTCTCATTTTCAGGTCAAACCATTTCTTAAAGGTGTCCTGCATATTAGGCATGCAAGAAAACATATTCCTCCTCCTTGGGACCTTTATTTTGTTTTGCAAAAACTGACTCAGGCTCCATTCCTCCTCTTTTTGTTTTTCACTGGAACAACTGCCCCTTCATACTAATCCTTCTGTTATGTCCAAGGTAGTCACTAAATGAATTTCCTTTAATCAGTTGGCACAACACCCTTCCTTTTCCCCTTCTCCTCAGTCTGCTAGTGAGAGGGTCCTATATACCTTGGATTTGCCCAGACAGGTCAGGTAATATCCAGATAAATCTAGGACTAGTCACAAGTCTGATCAGCTTTCTGTTGCCTTTCATTCCAGGTCTTCGGCTTTGGCTGTTAAGACTCTCCTCCTGGATATCTAAGGCCATTACCTTTTGTTATTCTTTTCATTGCTAATCTCTGCCTTCTGCTGTTAGAGCTCATTCCAACAGGGCTTTTTTCTATTCGCGTGTCTTCATCAAGAGGTTGGACACCAATTACATGCCTGAAGATGCAACTTTGGTCTTCAGTGCATACCTTTATTTTATATTATTTTTTTTGTTTAACATTTGTTAAGCGGGAAAGTCCGAATAGAAACAGAGCCTATTTTCAGCAAAGGCCTGGGGAGAAATGCTCCGGGTGCATGTCTTTGTAATGTGGGAGGAAACTGGAGCACCTGGAGGAAGCACACACGAATGCAGGGAGGACATGCAGACTCCACACAGTAGGCACCCCAGCCGAAAATTGAGCCAGAGGACCTCTTGCTGTGAAATGACAACACTAAGTGCTATGCCACTACACCATCTACAGTACTAAGCATAAGTTGGAAATGGTTTCTAGGGCCAGAGAAGGTTTTGCTGAGACCATTTCAAGCAGCTTTGTGGAGGGCTCTTCTCAGACGTACACCTCCCATTCTGTTTCTTGAGTTTTTTTTACTCTCCCTTCTATGTGAAATACTGCAACAGTGGTATAGAAGGACATAGTACAGTAAAATCTTACCAAAACAGTGGATATCCTTCTCTTCACTACTGCAGTATTCACTCCCTCCTTCCAACTGCCTCTCGTTTGTTCTGTATTTTTTCCTTCCAGATGTGCATGGACTCATTTGTCATAAAGAGTCTGTTTCATTCTTGGGAAATTGAGTTCTGTGTAGTTACATACGCACAGCCTTTTTATGTCCTATGTTCTGTGCAAGGAGCATAAATGTGACATATGCATAAAAGATCTTTTTTAAGCTTTTCCATACTGGCAAAGCATCGGGCTGCCCTGGGTGGGACATGCATCTATGGAAATGACTGCAGCAGTGAAGAGAAGAATGTCCGTCCAGGGCAGCCTGAGATCTGGCCAGTATATAAAAGCCTTATGATTTTGCATGCACTGTACATCTCAGATATTCTTCCTGCACAGAATGTAAACAATAAAGTGATGTATGGACACGATTACCCAGAACAGAATTGCCCCAGCAGAAAACAGTATCCACAGGAAAAAGAAGTCCATGCATATCCAGAATGAGAAAATGCAGAAGACAGAGCAGAACAAACAAGAGGGGGTTGGAGTGAGTGAGTACTACAACAGTGAAGAGAAGGGCATCTACTGTTATGGTAAGATTTTATACAACTGTACTATGTCCTTCTGTATCATTTACACAATACTTTGCTATAGGGTCAGTATAAAAGCTCAAGAAACAGAATGGAAGATGGAAGGCTGACAAAAGCTCTCAACAAATCCACATACAATGGTTCTATGAAAACCTGCTCTGTCTTTAGAATCCGTTTCCAAGTCATAATGCTTAGTAAATGTATGCACTGAAGAGCAGGTGCAGCTTCAAGGATTGAACTGATGTCCAACCCTTGAAGAAAGCACCAGAAGAGCAACAGCCATAGTGGAATGAGTCCTAAAAGTAGACTAAGATTAGCCATGAAAAGAATAAGAAAAATAAATGCCTTAGATATCTGGGAGGAGACGGTTTGCTTAAAAATAGCCAAACCCAATATTAAAAATAGGCAAACCCAATATCCTGGAATGAAAGTTAACAAGTAGCTGATCAAACTTATAAATGACCTTAATTTTATCCAAGTAGTACCTCAGCTGTCTTCAAATCCAGGGTATGAAAGACCCTCTTAGTAGCAGACTGAGGAGAAGTAAAAAAGAAGCGAGTTGTACTGACTAATTCAAGGTGAACTCATTTACTACCTTGGATATATATAAAAAAATGTTAGTACAAAGGAACACCTGGAACCTGTTACATTAAGGTCCCAAGGAGGAGGAGTATGTTTCCTTGAAGGCCTAATATGCAGGATGCCTTTAAGAATTTTTTTTACCTCAAAATGAGAAGCCAAGGGAGGATTCAAGGGCAGGAAAGCAAAAATGGCTGAAAAATGGGGTTTCACAGAAGAACAGGCAAAGCCAGACTGGAGAAACTCACACAAGTAAGACAAGACCAGAGAGACCTCCCCACTGAAAAGCAGTCCTGATTACCAGCATGGCACTAGACAGAAAATCTTTTCCATTGGTACAATTAAGATTTTTGGGTTGAGGGTTCCTTGCCACCAGTGAAACCCTTAGCACATTCTCAAAAAAAAAGTGCTCCAAAGGGATCAATACCCTATTGCCATCAGTATCAGTTGAAGAGTGGACCCTGAGAATGGATGAGAGACCCCTTGTTCCATGTGAGGAGGCTCAACCAGTGAGGTAACTTGTGGTGATTGTCCATGGCCAGATGCATTAAGAGGTAGAACCAGTGCTGTGTTTGCAAAAAAGGGAGTCACAAAATTTTGGGATAGTCCAGCTGAATGTTCTGCAGGACTCTTGATGTTAGAGGAAAAGAAAGGAAAGCATAAAGAATCATCCCATACCATGGAAAAGAAAGACCATCTGTCTTCCACACCAGATGGCATGGCACTCTGGAGAAGAAGAGAGGGAGCTGCCTTTTCAGAGGAGAAGCAAAAAGATCTACGTGAAGAAAATCCCACTGATGAGCAATGTACAGAAATGCATCACTGTGAAGCAGTAGATTAGGCTGTGAAGGAATCTAAACTGACTGAGGAGTTAACTGATAACTGAGAGCCACCTCCCAAGACAGCAGGCATCCTCATGTTGATTAGGACTTTATGCAGGAACGGTTAAGGAGAGGTGAATTTAAACCAAAAGATGAAAGGTTAATATTGGCAGCACAAGATAGTGGACTATGTACATGCTGGTTTACAAAGTCCATTGAACATGTGGGAGAAATGGACAAATGTAGGTTTTGTAAACAGAACTTGAAACAGTCGCGCATCTTGTAGGTGGTTGTAATACACTAATGGCAGAAGGACTGTATACTGAAAGGCATAATAATGTGGCAAGATTGTTGCACTGGGGATTGTGCAAACATGGTACTGAAGTGGGTGAAAAATACTGGAAATATGAATCACAAAGCAATCACAGAAAATAATGAAGTTTACATCACATGGGGTCACCCATTAGCAACAGTTCAAAAAATAGATGCTAGAAAAACAGATATAGTAGTCCATGGAAAGAAGACAGAAGTAGCATTGATTACTGAAACTGATACATCCACCGACTATAGTGTCTCATGTACAGAGAGGCACAAAGTCATAAAATACCAGGATTTACAGGAAGAAATGAGGGTAATGTGGAAGAAAGATACCCAGATAGTTCCAGTAGTAGTACTAGGAGTAATGGGTGTCATAAAAAAGAATTTACAATCGTACTTAAATATGTTACCAATACATGTAACTCCATATGTAATGCAGAAAGAGTCACTGCTCGGCACATTGTGGGTGCTGCAAAGAGCACTTTTGAACAATGTCAAAGACTGAAACAATACTAATTTCATGAACTTTTATCATACTTTGACTTAGGAATGGGATCCATTCCTGTCATGGTATTAGAACCCAAAAGACTTGGAGAAATTAAAAAGGGAGAGTAGGTAAGAATTTGTGCCTCCCTGCATGTTGACATATCATGTTGTCTGTGTACACTTTGAAGGGGCATGTAGAGAACATGGGGTGAAACTCATGAAGAGCCAGAATCAGAGTTCTCAGCTATTGGAAGTTGATATGGTCGGACTTCTGATGGGTGGCTAGAGACCCTAAACTTTCAGGTGAGCACATGAAGCCCTCACATCCCAAGTCTGAGGAATTGGTGAACAGTTGTTGAGAAGGAAGTGGAGAATGAAAGGGCAGGCCAGGGTTCATATCAAACTGTTGAATCCACCACTCCAATACCTTCTTTAATAAAGGAAGGAGAGGTACACTGAAATACAGAAAGTGGCAATGCTGCAGCCAAACCAAGCTGAGGTACCACTGAAGATTCTGCATATGCAGTCTGACAAGAATGAGCACTGGAATAGCAAAGGTCATGAATCCCATGGCCAGAAGAAATTCTCTGGATGGAATGACAGTTATAGGAAGAAGACTGTCAATGGCAACGCTGCTGGAGGTGGAAGAGAAGCCAACATTGGCACTGTCTGAATCCTGCATCCCAGATACACATGATCCTGACAGGGAGTCAGAACTGAGTTCTGAAAGTTGTTAGTGAACCCCAGAGTTTGAGGAAGGGGATGGTGAACTCCAGATCCTGTAAGAAGCGACTGAGAGAAAGTGGCTAAAGCAACAGGCCATCTAGATAAGGAAAACATCTGAATGCATTGGTGCCTGCAAAAAGCACTCATAGGAGGTAGGCATTTTGTGAATATCCTTGGGGCAGTACAAAGTCCAAAATTAAAAGCAAAGAACTGAAAATGAAAAGAAAAAACATAGAAATGTAAAAAGTTTCTTTAAAAGAAGGTGAATAGGGATATGATGGTGAGCATCCTTCAGAGCCAAAGACAAGAGAAAAGCCTAGGTTAGTAAAAGACGAAACATGGTTTGAAGAGTAAGCATCCAAAAAGAGGGGACCTTGAGAAAGGTGTTGATCAGGGAGAGATCCAGACTAGGTCTCCAAGTGGCCTCCTTTCTATGAACCAGGAACATCTCAAAATAAAAACCCTTTCCCACTTGGGAAGGGGGAACAGGTTGAATGGTTCCTTGATTCACCGGGGATCCTAGGACATCTGGGAAATGAGGAAGTTGCTCTAAAGGAGGTTGAGGAATCCCTGAAAAAGGAGGGAGAGACTTCCATAGTATGAAGTAACCCTAATGGATGACAGAAAGAACCCAAGAATGTGAAGTGATGAGAAGCCAATTTGGAAGACAAATAGAAAGGTGAAGGGACAAAGGAACTTGGTATAATGGACGGGGTCAAACTGTCAAACAGAAACAGGCTCATCAGATAAAGAAGGCTTCTGGGGCAGATAAGTCTGAAAAGTCTTAACTTATCATGCTTCCTGCCCTTGGAGGCCTGACAGGATTGCCTTTGGACAAAAGTAGATGAATAAGGATAACTGGAACATATGGACAGGAAAGCTAAAATATCAAGTCAAAAAGCTAATAAAACAGGACAAATTCCAATACTACCAGTCTGTCCTAGACTCCTCCCAATACAACCCCAAACAGTTCTGGTCCTCCATAAACTCCATCCTCCACCCAGGTAAAGTCAGTACCCCTCCTCCTAACATCCGTCACTCCTGGGAAAATATTGCTACCTCATTCAACACACACTTCACACAAACCATACTATCACTAGCTAGACAACACAACCCCCCTCCACTCCAGCCCACACCTTCAACTAGTAATCTCCCCACTGTCTTCTCTTTTTCTCCTGTTCCTACTTCCAACATAAGAAAACTCTTAACTAAACTTAAGCCCACCAAATTAGCAGCAGACAACCTCCCAAGTGAATACCTACAAATCTCAACTGATGCTCTAGCCTACCCAGTATCCATTTTGATTAACCAATCTCTGTCAGAAAGTTATGTTCCCACACTATGGAAAGTATCACATATAATTCCCCTCCACAAAGGTGGCCCCTCCACAGAACTAACCAATTACGACCCCATAGCTATTCTCTTTCCGCTCTCCAAAATACTAGAGAGATGTATTTACTCTCAGTTCTTGGACTACCTCCTTACTAACAACCTCCTTTCCAGTAATCAACATGGTTTCCGACCAAACCATAGCACCACCACTGCCTTACTCTCCTTTACTAACACTATCCATCAGCATAAAAACAATGGCTATCTCTCCTCTGCTACTTTCCTTGACCTATCTAAAACATTCGATATGGTCCCACACAAACAACACATCTCTGTCCTCAATAACCTATCCTTCTTTCAATCAGTCACCAACTGGTTTCAAAGTTACCTGTCTAACCACCAACAATCTGTTGTATGGCAGAATGACATATCTCCCCAATTACCTGTCTCTATAGGTGTTCCCCAAGGATTGATCTTTGGACCCCTACTCTTCTCTATTTTCACCAATAATCTAGCCTCTGCCACCAAACATGGCACACTCATACAATACACAGATGACTCAACCATCATCTGCTCTGCCCAGTCCCTACCCAAACTGCAAAAAGTCACACAGG
This sequence comes from Protopterus annectens, assembly GCF_019279795.1. Lineage (NCBI taxonomy): Eukaryota > Metazoa > Chordata > Ceratodontiformes > Protopteridae > Protopterus > Protopterus annectens. Next base: position 10,688 of record NW_025050900.1, read on the forward strand.
AAGCCTTTTCCTCTGTTGAAACTTGGTTATCCGATTCCCAATTAATACTCAACCCAAACAAAATTAAACTACTCATCTTCCAACCCACCAAACATACTCAAAACAACTCTCACTTTAACATCACAGCAAAAGACAACACCACTATACACCCAACAGAACACACCAAATTTCTAGGAGTTGAAATAGACAATAAACTAAAATTTGACATTCACATATCCATAACCATAAAAAAGTCCACAAAAAATTAGGAGCGTTATACAGAAATAAGCAACTTCTCACCAAAGCAGCAAAGATTTCAGTAGCAAATTCCCACCTTATCTCCACCCTACTTTATGTCTCTCTAATATATACCAACCTAAGGCAATGCAATCTAAACAAGCTTGAGACCTGTTACAACAAAATTGTCAAATTCACCAAAGGGGCATTCTACCGTAGCCACCACTGTCTTTCCCTTGTTGAACTGGGCTGGCTTGAACTCCCTCACCTCCTTCAATGGTATCAACTCGCACTTGCCCACAAACTAGTAAACCATACACTAAAAGTCCCATCCCTCCAGAATCTACTCCAACCCTATCGCACCATCAGACCACTAAGATCCAGAAAAAAAAAATCACTCACAGGTCACTAAAGTCAATAACTCTGCTGGAGAAGCACTATTCTCTTGTGCCATAGCCAAATTATGGAACTCCCTCCCACCCACAATTACCTCCGTACCATCATGCACCCACTTCAAAACTTTACTAAAAGTGCGCCTAAAAACATGCTGGCTATGCCCTTGCAACTCCCACTCTAATATTACCCACCCCATCCACCCACTACCTTTCTTTCCACCCCACTAACTACCTTGATTATAGCAAGCTCAGATGCTCATAAGCCTAACTACTTAATATACAGCAGAAACTTCTTATTGTAACAATTGTTAATGTCTGTTATGTACTTTGCAGATGACAAAGATTCTAGTTGTCTACTGATGTACTATGTTCTTCATCTGTAACTATGTAATTTTTATTTGCTATGTTGATCAAATTGTTAATTGCTATGTAAATCCAATGTAACTACTGTCTGTATATTTTAACTGTGGAGCTTTTCTCCCCAAGCCTCTGCTGAAAATGGACCTACGTCCAGTCGGACACTCCCGGTCAACAAATGTAAATAAATAATAAATAAATAAATGTTTCAGGTCTTGCATATCTACAGCACCAGTCCCAAAAAGATGCGTATTATCCAAATGAGCATCAAACAGTGTGGTCATAATACCCTGAGGAAAAGACTGGAGATTAAGGTAAGAATAACGCCTCATGACAGACTCAAAAGCTGCAGCACTGGAACAGGCATCATCATCATCAAGATCACCATCATAGCTACACTTCTAAAAGTGTCTAGCCACTTGAGAAGTGGAACCTAAACTACATAAGGCAACAGATTGGACTTCACAATCAGGGAGGTCAGAAATAACCTGACAAGCCTGAGCAATCAAGGTCAGAGAATATCTGGTCATGTGGGTCTGGTAAATAATAGCCGTAAAGGTCAAAGTAAAAACAGTGTAAACCTTCTTAACAACCCTCTCCATTGCCTTACTATCCTTATCAGAAGGCCGATGTTTGGAAGAGGGTGAGAGCTTGGAATGTTTGTCAGAAGAGACTGACCCTACAGCAAGATCAGCAGGACAACACATAAATAGAAATTGACAATCTTCAGTAGCCTTATAGAAGATCTCTTTAAGAG
>NW_025050901.1:0-12364 GCF_019279795.1 Protopterus annectens
AAATAATGGCACCCCCCAAAGGGCCAGGGGCCGTGCAGAATAAAAGCGAGAGTATGCAACATAGTACCGTCCCTAAGCGGAGAAGCAAATACCCCCCGAAGGCTTAAGTGTACCCTCCAAGGAGCAAAGGATACTGAGACGCGTTTTTTCCCCAATGCACCGTCAGTGGTTATACTCAGAGAAGGTGTACGCAGATGTCAGCGCCCCCCGGGAAGCGAAAGGTCCCCCCTGTCCCATTTGGGGGCAGTCCTCTATGGGCAGTTGTGCCCCAAAAAAAATTTTAAAAAATGCCAAATCTGCTAAGAATGAAGGAGATAATGATACCCCGTATTTAATGTAATGGTAGCATGAATTGGTTATTTCTGTAACTGAAATACCAAATGCACAAGAAACAGAATAAGCAACCAAACTGCCACAACAATAAGTTTTTATTTAGGCAAACAAGTGAAGTTCTATGCTATATAGTGACCGTGTGTATGTGTCGGCCTGTAAACTCAGATGTGAGCCCCGGAAATATCCCACCTTGGCAACGGGAAAAGGGGGAACCCCCAGTAGCGACATGGGCATGGTCACCAGGGTTACCAGCTGTCCCAATGTGCTTGGACAGTCCCTCATTGGACAGTTGTGCCCCTGAAAAAATCGAAAAATGGAAAATGACCTAGATTTCCAAAAATTTTCCCCAAATATACATGTAATAGTAGCATAAAACATATAATTTGTATATGAAACACATACATGGCATAAGAAATGATAAGGAACCCAAATGCTAACAGAATAAGTATATTATGGCAAACAAGTAAAGTCCTGTCAACTCCACTTACTGTGGGTATGTGTTGTCCTGAAAAATCCGATTTTCCCCACAAAACATGTCCCACTATGGCATTGGAAAAGGTGCCAACCATAATGGTCACAAGCAGTAGTGACAGTACATAGGGGGGTAGCTGTGTTGACATAACAACAGAAAGGAACCAAGATACCTTAAACACAGGCAAACATGTGCATAGCATTTTCCCACCCCACGTCTCTGGCATACACTGGAGGGCGTATGTTGAAGTGTAATATCCAGAAGCAGAACCCATGCATTCAGATGTAATACACAATAGCCTCATTGAAATGTAAGCCCCACCCATGTACACCTGTGCACCCAAACCTGCTAGCATCCTGTGCAGCTATACACCTACACACAATGTGCATACCTGAAATGTGGTAAGATGTTTGTGTTAGGCAGTGCCGCGGGCAAATCTACCCACATGTCCCCAAACCCCACCTCAGGTACAGATATGAAATGGCTGCATGTGAATGTGTCTGCAGAATGTGAACACCCCATGTGGTATGTCCCCGTCCACCCCATATAGGTTTGCAGGCCCCCAATAACTGTACACATGTGGACAAGTCGGGTTGTTGAACCCCCCATCGATGATTAGCTATGCAGAAAGTCGAACATATAGCGGAACACGTGCCTACCAAACAGGATTCCTAACAGGGTGCAAAAGGCAAAGAAGGGAAGGTGGGACATCACATGTGGAGAAGCGTTGCGGAAAATACACCGGTCAAGGTAAAGGGCGGAACAACATGCATATGGCGGATGGATGTTGTCGAAAATATATATAGAAACACATATGAAGTGCCAGTTTAGACTCGAAATACTATATAATGCATTGAATTGTCCCAAATATGGCAGTAGAACTGATCATGCATGTAATTGGTGAAGCTAAGCTGTAGTGTGATGGAATTCTGACCCTGGCAGTAACCAGTGCAGCGGTATGTCATTCAGCATTAGTCATCTGGGTTAGAGAATAATAAATGTATGTACAGGTATATCTGTCATCCTTCCACTGAGGAGGATGGTTGGAGCTCTATCTAACACAGAGTACAGCTGCTCTCCAGAGAGACAAAGGAACCTAGTGGGAAATTACCGGATCTGAACAGTGTTGGAACCGTGACAGAGCAAAGCAAAACATTCTAATTGACTATGGGGCCCAAGGCTGTGCTATCCTCATGGGAAAACATTTAATAAGCATTACCTTAGCACTGTTGTAGGAATACAATCTTGTGGACTTAGTGATGTAAATCCCCTGTGACTGACCACATCATTAATGTGTGCATAAGATGATAGTATACACAATGCTCATACAGCTGTAACATGTATAGAGTAAAACAAAGTCTAAACTTGTACTGCATAGTTCTTTGCCTCCTGCTGCACAGTAGAAAAAGCGTTATTAATCTCAGCTTCCTGTGTTATTGACTGTCAGTTTAAAAAAAGGGAATGAGTGTTACAGTTTGATTTAAACAATTAATTGACAGATGTGTATGTTCTAGCATGGGAATAGGTCAAGCCAACCATCACAATGTCCATGTGTACCACATACAAACAGCCAGAAAACCAGTAGTAGTGCATGAAGGCATCCCGACTGTGGGAATAGTACAGGACATATGGCACATGCCAAGTGCAGATGCATGACACAAACCCCAGGATGGGTGCCCCTGCAAAGAGGAACATGAGCCAACCACAACACGCACAGATGAAGGGGCAATAAAAAGACATGGCAAACAGACAGAAACAGTACGTCCAACACGACTGCAATGGAGCCTGGTCAAAAAAATGAAGCATGCACAAACAGGGACTTGTGTAATGTTTGCCTTAACACCCCATGGGCCCAAAAGAAGTAGAAGAACATATGCATGTAATGTTGTGAAGGATCTGTGGTAGTCCTCAGGACCACAGTGTTAGGGACACAGATACACTGTCATCAACTGTGACGTTTGTGCACTGTACACAGCATACCTGCATGTAATACAGAGGACAATCATGTGCCACAGAAATATAACTGGAAAAGAGGATAGGGGATAAACAGGTGTAAATGTGACAAACTATGAATATAGGTTCATAGGTCCATAGGTACAGGGTAGGCCATCGTCCCAGATTCAGCCATAACACTACACCATAGTTAGGATGACTTTCCCAACCTTCTGTGCTTCAGAAAAAACTCATGATATTGCTGTACCTCTGTCAAGCAGTGATAATGATGTAATCCCTGGCCTATCCCTGCAATTCTCCATCCAATGGACAAAAACCCCAACAAGGCTATGAAGGATCTCTGTCTCACATGTACTGTGATGTAGATCCACAGCATTTGAGTGTCTGGGTGATATATGTGTCACTAAAACACATCCCATTAATGCCCGTGACAAGGTTCATGTCACCTGCCCTAGTGGTTCTGTGGGATGGAGATACAGTAGGTGAAGCATACACATGACATATGGGTTGACATGGCCTGTATGTCAGGCACAGGTCAACACTAAACAGCAGGTATGTGACTTAATGGGGCAGGGGTCCTACAAGTGGGGCAGCATTACACAAAATGATGTCATCCTGCATCTGTACAACAATTAACCTATGAGGCTTCCCGGCTGCTGTAGGTGTATGGTCAGATACAGTCTGAATGGGGCAATGTAGTAAATCATAGGTGTAACACGTAATGGGTACAAGGAGACAATGACCTAGCCTGATGTAGATGTGAATCCCTGCACAAACAGGTGGGCAATGTAGAAGTCCCACAGAACCACGATAGCGTGTGTGTTGAATGAATGGTGACCGACAAACTCTGTCCCCTGATCCCTGGTAATCACCCCTGTGCTGAGTGGACAGCCACCTATATGCTGGACGGGGGTGACCTAGTATTCTCACAGGTATGATGTTGCATTACTTAGCATTTAGCTGTGGGCCATGTCCCTGACAGCAGATATGCATATCTGGGAGGCCCCTTGAAGGATATCTGTGTCAGATGTCCGTCCCACTATGGCACCTGTTTTGCAGTCATCTACAAACAATGTTGCCCATAACACCCTGTGTGTGCCTGTACCGTGGAAATGTAGATGTATGACAGGAGTGGACCCAGGGAAAGGGGATGGGACACCACTCGACAGGCAGTAGGTCTGACATGCTGCCAGCAACTATGACCGTGTGGGTTGTGTCACATAGACAGTTTACAACACATTCTGTGATTGCGTGTTCACATCCCAGCCAATGGGTTTATAAACGATACCTGAGGGGTAATGGGGTAAAGGGCCCTTTGCCAGGGAGGTAGGCTGTATGGACTGCAACCCCCCCATCAATGGCCTCGGTGACTGTCCGAAAATGTCAACCATGCTTTAAAGGCATGAACCCCCCCTGAACAAGACAAACCTGTTGGATGCAAAGTATGTATGCCCCCTATGCATTCATATGCGAGCAGTATGATCCCTCCCATGTCTTTGCAGATAGGTCTCCTCATGGTAATGGGACAGTAATAACCAGGCTCAGTGGAGGCATTGGCCCTGTGATGGGACTAGTTGCCAGGGACACAACCTGGGTACCTTACCTGAGGTGAGGCTACAAAGAAATAGCTGTCCTAACTGTGGGTCTAATTCCTCAATGAGATAGTGGAGTACACAGTGGGGTCACCAGCTGGTCTCATGGATGCTATGTCCACTACCCTGGAGAGAGCATGTCCCACCTGTGTGTCACAGAACATTTGGTGACCACAAACCGCTGGTACAGACATCTCCTCATGTGTGGGGGAGGGTGTGGAGATGTCCTCACTGGACTTGTCAGCCTGTATGTTGGCAATGTGTGTATGTTGAGTAAACTCCACCTCTTTGTGAACCCAGTCAGAGCATATGTGGGAGTGACCTCCCAGGTGTTGAGCATAGCAACTGAAGGTGGTATGATTGTCAGCCAGGTCCATGTAGGTATATCTGTGGAATGTGCCCTGGACCATGGCATGACAGTGTGTAACTCTACACATATGATGACCAAGGGTGTCATACCTCACAAGGTGTCTGCTCCACCTTGTAGTAGCCACCTCCTCGTGTTGTACATCCTGTGTATGGCTGGGGTACACCACACTGGATGCTTGGCATTGGTACAATGAACCACAGTTGGGTAAGTGAATGCCTGGTTCATGCAGTCCTGTAGGTACTGGTAGATGGCAAATGTGATTGATGCAGTGGCTGCAGTACTGTCGACCACTGGCTCAGGGTCCTTAAAGGAGACCACAGTAGTGTGCAGAATTGTGTAGTCTGCCTCTGAGCAAGCAATGTGTATGGTAACTGGCAACACTCACAGCAACGGATGCCAATAGCAGAAGCCAATGTCCAAATAACATAGATTAACTTCTGCATGACAATATGTCTTATCATACATGTATTGACACGTGTCTGCTAATTACAATTGCAAATGGCCGGTAAGACTGGCCTAAAGTTCCCGTGATTTACACAGTCTGGAGGTGTTGTTCCGATAATAAAGTGGCAATACCCCCCAATCGTGACTACTGGGTATTAAAGTGGTTGTTAACCTGCACCATTGGATGTACACCATTGGGTTCTGGTGTCAGAAAACATGGTTCCTGTAGCACTACACAGTATGGGTAGTCAAGCAGACATCCGCGATTGTTGAACACACAGCATCAGTGAAACCCACTGCTCACAAGGACACAGTCCGACAAGCTCTACACTTTACATATGCACAGTGGTGTCCATTGTAGGACCCAAAAATTTTTAAAGAAAAGAATGATGCCTTATTTCAACCCTCCTGAACTCATTGTCGTCACAGGTACACATATGCATAGCGTGTTTAATGTTGTGATAGCTGTCCATGAAATGCAGCACAGATGCACAGAAATACCCAGGGTACGGGTCCATAGAACTCCCTCCACATCACAGCCCCACACATGAAGGATGTGAAAGGGGTACTGTCGTTTGTTGCAGCAAGGGGTTTCGGGGTATGTAGCCTCGGGCCTGGGTGTTTTTTGGAGGGAATCCTTTGTCCGCCCGTGGGGGGGATGTGTGGAAACACCTGCCTTACTCTCGCTAATAATGCAAACCATCCACGGAGAATGCTAAATGCAGGTGTGAAATGTGTACAGCCCATACTAGTGTCCAGTAGGCAATTGTCATGGATGGAAAACCCCGTATGGCCAGATGGCACCCACAACTGAAAACCCGGGGAAATTACACAGCGGTAAGGCATAACACAGGAAATAAAATAGGGACTACAGTTGACATTCCACATACAAAGCGGACGCCGTAACCGGCGCACAGCACTCAATCTGCCAGCAACAGAATGAGGAGCACCCTACCATACAGCGGAACAGATGTGCGACCTGTGGAACACATACTAATGGCACACACAACGTGAAGTAGGATATGTAAACTATGGCATTCCCACCTATGAAGACAACATGGTTAAATGAATACATAGGTAAACAACATGTTCCGGTGGTGTTATTTGAAAATACAGTGGGGGTATGTCCCATTGGGATGTCTGAGGTTTATATGAAGCAGTTGCTAACCAGCATCTTTGGATGTATCTAATTTGTTCAGAGTACTAAATCACCTGGTATGAAGCACCATGCGGAATGGGTAGTGAAACAGATATCCGCGATTGGGGTACGTACACGAGCAGTGAAAAGCACTGGGGAGGAGGACACAGTCCAGCAACATCTAACTGACATATGCACATTGGTGTCCATTGTAGGACCCAAAATTCCATTCATTGAATGCCTGCTACCCCGCATTAAAGTGAACTCATTGTCACCCGTCACAGGTACACATATGCCATAGCGTGTTCAATGTTGATGAACTGTCCATGAAATGCAGCACATATGCACAGAAATACCCAGGGTGCGGGTCCATAGAACCCTCCACATCACAGTCCCCCCCATGAAGGATGTGTAATGGGTACTGTCGACTGTTGCAGTCAAGGGGTCTGGGTATGTAGAATCTGGCCCCGGTGTTGTTTAAAGGGAATCCTTTGTCCGCCCGTGGGAGGATTTTGGGACACCTGCCTTACTCTCCCCTAATAATGCAAACCATCTACGGGAATGCTAAATGCAGGTGTGAAATGTGTACAGCCCCATACAGTGTCCAGTAGGCAATTCCATGGATGGACAAGCGGGCCAAGATGGCACCCAAACTGCAAACCCCGGGGGAATTACACCGGGAAGGCATAAAACAGCAAATAACATAGGGACTACGGTTGACATTCACCATACAAAGTTGGACCAAAATGCAAACAGGGTACACAGCACTCAAGCCCCAAAAATGGGGAGCACTCACCATACTGTGGAACAGATGGGCGACCCCAAAACAAAGTAATGGCACACCCAAAAACGTCAACTGGGATAAAAATATGGCGTTCCCCCCTATGAAGAAAACATGCTTCAATGAAAACATAGGGGGTCTACATGTTCGGTGGTGTTATGTTGAAATTACAGTGAGGATATGTCCTATTGGGACGTCTGAGTTTTATTTGAAGCAGTTGCTAACCTGCATCTTTGGATGTAACCCTCTGTTCACAGCTTAAATCACCTGGTTAGCACCACAAAAAATGGGTAGTCAAAAACACATCCGATTGGGGAAAATACAGCAGCAGTCAAAAACACTGGCCAGTTTGACACAGTCCAGCAACATCTAACTTTACATATAATTTGGGGTCCATTGAAGGACCCAAAATACCTTTTTACATAACTCCTCCAGGCTTTAAAAAACAGGCGATGCTATAGCCATGGGTCACAGTTAGACATACCACCAGCGTGTTTAAGGTTGATGACAAGTGTTCATGAAGCAGGACATATGAACAGAAATACCCAGATCGGGTGTCCATAATTTTCCCCATCCCAGTCCCCCGAAGGATGTGTAATGGGTACTGTCAGGGTTTTCAGCCATGGGATCTTTGGGGATGCAGAAATCTTTGTGTTGTCTGGCAGATAATTGTTGTCCTGCCCGTGGGAGGATGTGTGCATAGTTGCCTTACTCACCACTACTAATGCAATGCATCCCCTGAATGCTAAATGCTGGTGTGAAATGTGTACAGCCCTATACCAGTGTCCCGTAGGCAATTCCCTGGATGGACAAAGCCAAGATGGCATCTGCAAACCGGTGGAATTACACCCCCCGTAAGGCATTACACAGGTAATACACATAGGGACTACGACATTCCCCCTACAAAAACACAGACAACCAGCTGAAGAAGTCCAAAGCAAAGATGGATTAACATCAGCCCAAATCAGAGCCCCCCAGGAATTAAATGCAGTCACCATAGTTTATTGAAGCTCTTTTTTTTTGCTTCAAAACGACTTATTCAAAAACATACAATGCAGTCCAACCTACTAAATTTAAAACCCTTTTTGGGCATTAAATTAGATTGCTAATATTAATTAAATGCCTTGGCAAACAAGCAAACAAAATTTTCTTGGGTTACAGATTCCACAGGTAAACAGACATTGCTTTAAAGGGACATTCTTTGAAAAAAGTATATGTTTTATATGAAAAAGAACCAACATTTTTTCCAAAAGACTGACTGTTTGCTACATATATATGTTCTAAATTTTGCCAATATATTAAAGAACTACAGACACCTAGTAATATAAATGAACCATAATATATAGAGATAAACCATGATTATGACTAATGTAAAATAGAAACCCAAAAGTAAAGATTCACAATGTGGTAAAGTAAATATTCATTTAGAAGGTTAGTTAAAGAAAAATTCAGACATCCTTGTCAAAATACTAACACAAGGCCAGCGGGTTTGGCCTCACATGTTGGGATGTTGTTCCACAGCATAGTGAGTGTCTGGGTGATGAATCTGTCCCCCCAGCGTTCTATTAATGACACTGTGAAGGTGTGTCACCTGCCCTTGTGGTTCTGAGGGATCTAAATTCTTTAGGTGAAGCATAGTCATCAGATCTGGGTTGACATGGTTTATGGGAATCACCTCTGGGCAAGTGGTATGCACTGTATACAGCTGGAATTCTTTCAGTGGTCAGCATAAACATATTCCTGAGACCCCATCTGTTTTATGAACTTTGGGGCCTGTCCAGGGTGCAGGTGTGGGTCAGATACATTTGACGGGCATTGTACCCAATCATAGGTCTAATGGTGATGAGTACAAGGGGGCAATGACCCCCCTGATCTAGATGTGGAACCCCTCCTGGTGAAGTGGGGAAAGTTGAAGGTCTACCCAAAGTTAGCGTGTGTGTCACGACGGTTAACAACAACCGGGGCCCCCGATCCCCGGTAACTCCCCCTGTGCTCAGTGGATTGCCACCTATATGGTAGCTAGGGGAACCTTGTCCCTTCCCCAAGGGGATGACTATGCATTTCCTGCCATTGAGCTGTAGCCCTTCTCTCTGCCACCACTTATCCACATCTGTGTGGCCCTCCTGAAGGCTATCTATGTCACATGTGTGTCCCTATGGCCCCGTTTGCAGTAATCTGCAAACATTGTCACCATAACCCCTGTGGTTGCGTGTACTTAGGAAATGTAGATGCTGAAAGATAGTGGAACCAGGACTGAGCCCCATGGGGCACCACCTGTGACTGGCTGTGAGTATGACATGGGGCCATCAACTATGACCGTGTGGGTTCCGTGACTTAGCGGTTTGCAAATGGCGATGTATGGGTTCGTTCAAGATGATGGGTTTATCAATGATACCCAGGGGTATTGTGTGAAGGCCGTTGCCAGGGAGGTAGGCTGTATGGACTGCTTTCATCAATGGCCTTGGTGACTGATCCTACAAAGTCAAACCGTGTAAAATGATCTGACTTTGACCAAACCAAACTGGGTTGGATCCAAAGTATGCAAGTCCCCCATGTCTTTATCTATGAGTTCCATTATGATCCTTCTCCATGGCTTTTCAGATAAGGCTTGTCAAGCTAATGGGATGGTAATAACCAGGGTCAGTGGAGGCACCATCCTTTTGAAATGTGACTACAAAGGGCCCCGTGCTACTACGGAGTATCCTGAGGTGAGGCTAAAATTAAACAGCTGTCCCAAGTGTGGGTTTAATTCCCCATAGAGTTCATGGGGCAGCTGGGACACCATCTGGTCCCCTGGATGCTGTGTTTACTGCCTTGGGACAGCATTTCCCACCTGCGTTACAGATGTTCCAGGATCTACAATTCTCTGGTATAGATATCTCTCCATGTGGGGGGAAAAAGTTAGCACCGAACCTGTCAGCCAGTATGTTGGCAATGTGTGTAGGTTCAGTCATCTTCACATCATTCTGAACCCAGTCTGACATATCTGGGTGTCCTCCCAGGTGAACAACTAAAGAAGGCCTTATGATTGTCTGTTGAGTCCTTGTTAGCTCTGTTGAACCCTGGATGATTTCGACAGCTTGTAGTTCTTCACATATAATGAGCAAGGGGGTTACCTTACAAGTATTCCACTTTAACTTGTAGTAGCTACCTCCTGTCGTTGTAGAGCTTGTTCATGGCTGGGGTCCCCCGACTGGATGCTTGTCTTTGGTACAAAGAGTCACAGTTTTTTTGGAATTGCCTGATCCATGCAGTCCTGTAGGTGCTGGTGGAAGGCATATTTATTCAGCGGTTTGGGTAATGTTCACCACTGGCTCAGGGGGCCCTTTAAAAGGGGACCCGTAGTGTTCAGAAGTGTGAAATCCCTTTTGGGAAAAGGGATATGTATGGTAACGGCACCACTGTAAAATGGAACATCATAGCAATAAACCCGGCGGATGTGGGTAATGCTGGACATACCCCCGCAGGCGTGGCGTTCCCCGTCCAATGCCGAGGGACCCACACATAGGCCCTTTGGCATAGGCCAAGTAGGGCCGTCTGGGTTGCTCTACTGGGGCACCTTTCCCGACTTTATTTTGTGTTGGTAGACCAAGAGGGGGGTAGCGGGGGATGTGGCGGGGGGACCCTGGGGTCCTTCTGCCTAGGGCACCACTTTACCTAGGGGCACTCTTCCCGTGGGTGATACAGCAGTAGCCACACCCAGACGCGGGTCATTGCTAGTATGCCATATAATCTATGGCAAGAAACCATATATTCCCAGACATAATGGCACAGCATAATGCCTGTCCGCCCAAACGCAGACATACGGCACCGCGGTGCGGGCGTACTGCGAGATGTCCGTTACCAATGTTGACACTGTCTCGCTTTGTGAAACAAACTCAACATAGCGATTCAATACTAAACAGCGACGGAGAGCCCGATGTCCCCGTGGCTGAGCTGTTCAACCTGTTCCGCCATGTTAAATGTGTGTAGCAGAGCGGAACCGGCCCAAACCAAGCAACGGACATGTCTGTGGCTCAGTGAAAGCCGTCACGCAATGGTAAACCCATGTAATATTGCGACACAGGTCATACATACCGAGGGTTAGTAATGGAAATAGGTCCGTTCGACCAGACCGTGTGCAATTAGTATAACAAGATCTACAACGGGTACACCGGCCAATAAGCGCACACGGTTATGAATAATTGGGGGGGGTGACATGGTATCATAGACACGGACAAACCGTGCCCATGTGACTCATCTAACATTCGTACGGTCAGGGCAGTTCCGTACACTGGGCGGACAAGACCAAACCCAAAGCACCACAGGAACACCCTGACAATGAAGGCCTGTATCGTGGGGATATAAGCACCTGTGATCTGAATATTCCTGCGGTCACGACATATGCATCCTGGGCCATGGCGAGAGGGGAAAAAGGAATGTTTAACATGCAGTACCGCACCTTTCCCAGCAGGAGAATGGATGCCTGTGGCGTGCGTGAGTGCGGGGGGGGGTATGCAAATGTAGTTAAGTACCATGGGTGTGCATATTAATGACGAACAGCTAGCGTGTAGTGGTCACAGTAACCGCAAAGCGTGAATGCAGTCACATTTGAATTACGACTATAGAACATATAGATGTGACAGTAGCGTAATCGTCCATGCTGCAAAGACTGTTACATGTATAAAGTTGTAAGTGCGTTCTGCACCGTCCGTCAACTGGATCAGAGACATGTTACCCGGGAAAGGTCACAACTAACACACACCACGTAACCACACAGACCCAGTAAACATATATAAACAGAATACGGATATGCATGTGCGCCTGCGCGTAACCCACAATTAGGAAATGCGAGTGTGCGTGTGCGTGTGTGATCCACTCGAAACAGGGAAGGTTAAGGATGTGTCCTCCACTCATTTACATTCATAATTGTAAAATATATGCTTAAAGTGTACTTACTGATTCCATGCTTTGGAATCGTAATGCTACAATTTTACACATTTATATAAAATATCCTGATCAACACACTACATTCTAAGGTTTACTCACAACAATTATCAACTATGTTTCAATATACTGATTGTATTGACCAATATTGTATTTTTGTATTATTGTTTCCATTAAGTTTCCATTAAGTAATGTATGCAACACTGATTTGTATATGTCACGTTATCATGAAGACTTGGAGCACTGTCCACTTAACTATGAGCAGGTGTATTGATTAATTGACTTTAAACTGACTCTGAAGGAAGTGTATAAGGGACTATGTAATGTATTTGTACTCCCGGGGATGCCCCATGTT
>NW_025050902.1:0-10792 GCF_019279795.1 Protopterus annectens
AAATAATTATGAATGTGTTGTCAGTTTAATATCCATTCCCTATAATAATATTACCAGGTTATGAATGTGTTGTCAGTTTACCATCCATTCCCTATTATAATATTACTAGGTTATGAATGTGTTGTTGGTTTACCATCCATTCCCTATTATAATATAACCAGGTTATGAATGTGTTGTCAGTTTAATATCCATTTCCTATTATAATATTTCCAGGTTATGAATGTGTTGTCAGTTTACCATCCATTCCCTTTTATAGTATTACTAGGATATGAATGTGTTGTCCGTTTACCATCCATTCCCTATTATAATATGACCAGGTTATGAACCTGTTGTCAGTTTACCATCCATTACCTATTATAATATAACCAGGTTATGAATGTGTTGTCAGTTTAGCATCCATTCCCTATTATAATATTACCAGGTTATGAATGTGTTGTCAGTTTACCATCCATTCCCTATTATAATATTACCAGGTTATGAATGTGTTGTTGGTTTACCATCCATTCCCTATTATAATATTACTAGGTTATGAATGTGTTTTCAGTTTACCATCCATTCCCTATTATAATATTACCATGTTATGAATGTGTTGTCGGTATGCCATCCATTCCCTATTATATTACTAGGTTATGAATGTGTTGTCGGTTTACCATCCATTCCCAATTATAATATAACCAGGTTATGAAGGTGTTGTCAGTTTACCATCCATTCCCTATTATAATATTACAAGGTAATGAATGTGTTTTCTGTTTACCATCCATTCCCTATTATAATATTACCATGTTATGATTGTCAGTCTACCATCCATTCCCTATTATAATATAACCAGGTTATGAATGTGTTGTCAGTTTACCATCCATTCTCTATTATAATATAACCAGGTTATGAATGTGTTGTCGGTTTACCATCCATTCCCTATTAAAATATTACAAGGTTACGAATGTGTTGTCGGTTTACCATCCATTCCCTATTATAATATTACCAGGTTATGAATGTGTTGTCAGTTTACCATCTATTCCCTATTATAATATTACTAGGTTTTGAATGTGTTGTCAGTTTACCATCTATTCCCTATTATAATATTACTAGGTTATGAATGTGTTGTCAGTTTACCATCCATTCCCTATTATAATATTACCAGCTTATGAATGTGTTGTCAGTTTACCATCCATTCCCTATTATAATATTATTAGGTTATGAACCTGTTGTTGGTTTACCATCCATTCCCTATTATAATGTTACCAGGTTATGAATGTATTGTCAGTTTAACTATTATAATATTACCAGGTTATGAATGTGTTCTCAGTTTACCATCCATTCCCCATTATAATATTACTAGGTTATGAATGTGTTGTCAGTTTACCATCCATTCCCTATAATAATATTACCAGCTTATGAATTTGTTGTCGGTTTACCATCCATCCCCAATTATAATATCACCAGGTTATGAATGTGTTGTCAGTTTACCATCCATTCTCTGTTATAATATTACCAGGTTATGAATGTGTTGTCAGTTTAGCATCCATTCCCTATTATAATATTACCAGGTTATGAATGTGTTGTCAGTTTACCATCCATTCCCTATTATAATATAACCAGGTTATGAACCTGTTGTCAGTTTACCTTCCATTCCTTATTATAATATTGCCAGGTTATGAATGTGTTGTCGGTTTACCATCCATTCACTATTATAATATTACCAGGTTATGAATGTGTTGTCAGTTTACAATCCATTCCCTATTATAATATTTCTAGGTTATGAATGTGTTGTCAATTTACCATCCATTCCCTATTATAATATTACCAGGTTATGAATGTGTTGTCGGCTTACCATCCATTCCCTATTATAATATTACTAGGTTATGAATGTGTTGTTGGGTTACCATCCATTCCCTATTATAATATTACCAGGTTATGAATATGTTGTCGGTTTACCATCCATTCCCTATTATAATATAACCAGGTTATGAATGTGTTGTCAGTTTAACATCCATTCCCTATTATAATATTACCAGGTTATGAATGTGTTGTCAGTTTACCATCCATTCCCTTTTATAATATTACTAGGTTAGTAATGTGTTGTCAGTTTACCATCCATTCCCTATTACAATATTACTAGGTTATGAATGTGTTGTCGGTTTACCATCCATTCCCTGTTATAATATTACTAGGTTATGAATGTGTGTTTAAGTTTACCATCCATTCCCTATTATAATATTACTAGGTTATGAATAATTTGTGAGTTTACCATCCATTCCCAATAATAATATTACTAGGTTATGAATGTGTTGTCAGTTTACCATCCATTCCCTATTATAATATTACTAGGTTATGAATGTGTTGTCTGTTTACCATCCATTCCCTATTATAATATTACTAGGTTATGTATGTGTTGTAGGTTTACCATCCATTCCCTATTATAATATTACTAGGTTATGAATGTGTTGTCAGTTTAATATCCATTCCCTATTATAATATTACCAGGTTATGAATGTGTAGTCAGTTTAATATCCTTTCCCTGTTATAATATTACCAGGTTATGAATGTGTTTTCAGTTTACCATCCATTCCCTATTATAATATTCCCAGGTTATGAATGTGTTGTCAATTTAATATCCATTCCCTAGTATAATATAACCATGTTATGAATGTGTTGTCAGTTTACCATCCATTCCCTATTATAATATTACCAGGTTATGAACCTTTTGTCAGTTTACCATCAATTCCCTATTATAATATAACCAGCTTATGAATGTGTTGTCAGTTTAATATCCATTCCCTATAATAATATTACCAGGTTATGAATGTGTTGTCAGTTTACCATCCATTCCCTATTATAATATTACTAGGTTATGAATGTGTTGTCGGTTTACCATCCATTCCCTAATATAATATAACCAGGTTATGAACCTGTTGTCAGTTTACCATCCATTCCCTGTTATAATATTACTAGGTTATGAATGTGTATTCAGTTTACCATCCATTCCCTATTATAATATTACCAGGTTATGAATGTGTTGTCAGTTTAATATCCATTCCCTATTATAATATTACCAGGTTATGAATGTGTTGTCAGTTTACCATCCATTCCCTATTATAATATTACCAGGTTATGAACATGTTGTCAGTTTACCATCCATTCCCTATTATAATATAACCAGGTTATGAATGTGTTGTCAGTTTAATATCCATTCCCTGTTATAATATTACCAGGTTATGAATGTGTTGTCGGCTTACCATCAATTCCCTATTATAATATAACCAGGTTATGAATGTCTTGTCAGTTTACCATCCATTCCCTATTATAATATAACCTGGTTATGAAGGTGTTGTCAGTTTACCATCCATTCCCTATTATAATATTACCAGATTATGAATGTGTTGTCAGTTTGCCATCAATTCCCTATTATAATATTGCCAGGTTATGAATGTGTTGTCAGTTTACCATCCATTCCCTATCATAGAATTACCAGGTTATGAATGTGTTGTCAGTTTACCATCCATTCCCTATTATAATATTACTAGATTAGGAATGTGTTGTCAGTTTACCATCCATTCCCTATTATAATATTACCAGGTTATGAATGTGTTGTCAGTTTAATATCCATTCCCTATTATAATATTACCAGGTTATGAATGTGTTGTCAGTTTAATATCCATTCCCTATTATAGTATTACCAGGTTATGAATGTCTTGTCAGTTTACCATCCATTCCCTATCACAATATTACTAGGTTATGAATGTGTTGTCAGTTTACCATCCATTCCCTATTATAATATAACCAAGTTATGAACCTGTTGTCAGTTTACCATCCATTCCCTATTATAATATAACCAGGTTATGAATGTTTTGTCAGTTTACCATCCATTCCCTTTTATAATATTACTAGGTTATGAATGTTTTGTCAGTTTACCATCCATTCCCTATTATAATATTACTAGGTTATGAATGTGTTGTCAGTTTACCATCCATTCCGTATTATAATATTACTAGGTTATGAATGTGTTGTCTGTTTACCATCCATTCCCTATTATAATATTACTAGGTTATGGATGTGTTGTCAGTTTACCATCCATTCCCTATTATGATATTACCAGCTTATGAATGTATTGTCGGTTTACCATCCATTCCCTATTATAATATTACTAGGTTATGAACCTGTTGTCGGTTTACCATCCATTCTCTATTATAATATTACCATGTTATGAATGTGTTGTCAGTTTACCATTCATTCCCTATTATAATATTACCAGGTTATGAGTGTGTTGTCAGTTTACCATCCATTCCCTATTATAATATTACCAGGTTATGAATGTGTTGTCAGTTTACCGTCCATTCCCTATTATAATATTGCCAGGTTATGAATGTGTTGTCATTTTACCATCCATTCCCTATTATAATATTACCAGGTTATGAATGTGTTGTCAGTTTACCATCCATTCCCTATTATAATATTACTAGGTTAGGAATGTGTTATCAGTTTACCATCCATTCCCTATTATAATATTACCATGCTATGAATGTGTTGTCAGTTTAATATCCATTCCCTATTATAATATTACCAGGTTATGAATGACTTGTCAGTTTACCGTCCATTCCCTATTATAATATTGCCAGGTTATGAATGTGTTGTCATTTTACCATCCATTCCCTATTATAATATTACCAGGTTATGAATGTGTTGTCAGTTTACCATCCATTCCCTATTATAATATTACTAGGATGTCCTTCATGGATGCATCTGCAGTCATAACAACTGGGTTGTCCTGTCGTCAGGCAGCCCTGCAGTCGGCCGGATTCCAAAGTCCGGGTCCGGCTTCGGCTGATGTCGCACTTCACCCGACGTCATCTCTGCTGGTCTCCGGGTATAAAGGCACCAGCCGACGCCATTTTCTTCAGTCTTTCTTGCCGCGTGGCGCCCGAAGCAGAAGCTGTTCGCAAGTGCCGGTCGGTCGGATCCAGAGATTTCTACTACCGAATACTACTTGAAGACTTCTAAAGCTAAGTACCCGTTGGGGACTCTTTCTTGCCTCAGCCGATGTCAGAAAAAGTCAATAACTGTTTAACTTGTGGGAAACAAATACCTCATAAAGATTTCCACTCTTACTGTTTGCCTTGTTTAGGCCCAGACCACGACGTAGCAGCCTGTTCGCCTGTGCTTCCTTCAACCGGCGAACGCTTAGGCCGGGGTCGGAGTTTGCTGAACAGTTTTTCGGTTCAGAATTTGCGTACATTATGCCGTCGGATCCTCCGACTACCCAAATTGTTAAGAAATGCAAAGAAAAAGACCGACACTCGCGGTCCACGGTTTCGGCCGAAACCATGGTGAAGCAAACCGCGAGTGTCTCGGTTTCAGCCGAAACCGAGAAAACTGATCAAAGCACAGCTGAATCTTTGACTACTTCTGAGATTCCTGCTACCTTACTTGAATCGGCCTCTGAAATTTTACCTACTACAGTGGCTTCTAGTGAATTATCAGACACCATCCCTTTGGAGGTCTCTACCCCAGCACGTGGTGCTGCTAGGCCTCCTGCAGCCATGTCCATTAAGGCCTTTGCCAGGGCTAAAGCAGCCAAGTCTACTAAATCAGTGCCTGTTAAATCCCCCTCAACCAGGCCTACTTCTAGTTCACAAATGCTTACTCTGGCAGAAGATTTAATATCCTTAATCAGGGGATCTCAATCTCACCCAGACAGGGCCTCTCAGCCCGCAGAGAAGAGACCTAGGGCAGAGCCCCCCGAGCCTGTGTCCTCTGATGATTCTGCGGATGACTCAGATATTACAGACCAGCCAGAGGCTCCTTTCTCCAATTATGAAGACTCAGATGCTGAAGAATCCATTCCAGCTGCTTCTCCACCAGAAGAATTCTCCTTTGGGAAACCTTACATGCCATGCGAGAACAATTCCAATGGCAGCAACAGGATTTCTCAGATTCCAGAAAAAGACTTAGGACCTTTCTGCACCTTCCACAACACAGGCCCTTAGCTATACCTCCTGTCCTCTCTGTTGTGGACGATGCCTTTAATGATGTCTGCTCTGCACCAGATTCCTTACCTCCAGCCCCTGCCAAACCAGACAGATTTTACAGGGTACCAGACACGCATCATCACCTTTACAAGGCCCCACTTGCAGACCCCGAAACTATATCCCAGGGGCCTAAGGCAGTAGCCTCGACCACAGCAAAAAACCCTATTCCTTCTGAAAGGGAAGCCAGGTCTTTAGACAGATGGGGCAAAAAAGTTTATACCTCAGCTACTCTCTCAGCTAGAGCTTTAAACTGTCAGTTTCACATGATACAATACCAAGAGTTTATGCTTGATCAGTTAACTAAAAAACTATCCTCTGATGACTCCATAGATAAGAAATATGTATTAGAAATGGTAAATAACATACAACAGGTTAGTAACCATTCCTTAAAATGTGGCTATGATGCACTGGAGGCTTCATTTAGATCAGCCATGACTGGCACAGTGATAAGAAGACATGCATGGCTGAAGGAACAAGTCTTACCGGATCATGTTAAAGCTAAGTTATTAGATGCTCCTATGGATAAGACCAGTTTGTTTGGTACACCTGCCCAGCAGGTAATGAAGAAAATGGAAGAAAAGGCAAAATCTGTTCAAACGGTTAAAGATTTCTTGCAGGTCCAGCCCCCAAGGTTTAGCAGGAACTGGCCTGCCAAAAATTGGTCCTTTCCTGACTCCACAAGATCCCAAAGGGGCAGAAATAGACGTTCCAGAGGCAGAAACCAATCCAGAGGAGGTGCCTACAGAGGACGACAGTGGCAAGGTAATAACAGAGGCACAGACTCAACCACTACCACTACAACAGCACAATCACAGTGACTTAACTCTACATCCGCCTACCAGGGAACAAATAGCAGCTCCATTAGGCGGAAAATTAACCTTATTTTCGAAAAACTGGCACTACATCACAAAAGACAAGTGGATTTTGCAAACCATAGACCAAGGTTACCGGTTCCACTTTCACACTTTACCAGTCAAAAGAGGAATGCCAAACCTGCCTCCAAATCAAAAAACAGAAGCTCTACAGCAGATAATGCAATTAGCAAAGATGAGAGCTGTGGAAAGAGTGCCAATAACAGAACAAGGCAAAGGATTTTACTCCAGACTATTCCTAGTTCCAAGAAAGGAAAAAGTTGGAGACCTATTCTCGACCTGTCCACCTTAAATACATACATCATTGTCCCAAAATTCAAAATGCTGACCCTACAGCAACTTCTTCCCATGCTGGGCAAGGAGTGTTGGCTGGTAACTCTAGATCTCAAGGAGGCATACCTGCACGTCCCCATTCGACCAATTTGCAGAAGATACCTCAGATTTCTTGCAGGATCAGAGCATTATCAATTCTCAGCATTGCCCTTTGGCTTATCTACTGCGCCCAGAGTATTCACAAAATGCCTGGCATCAGTAATCGCCCACTGCAGACTACAGGGAATCCAAATTTATCCATACCTGGACGACTGCCTGCTACAAGGGGACAACAAAAGCAAGCTGACAACAGATTTACAAAGGGTCATTTACTTGCTACAAGCACTGGGATACACAGTCAATTTACAAAAGTCAAGGCTGATACCATCCCAAACAAGGACATTCCTGGGCGCGGAATTGGACACTGTAAAACAAATGGCATTCCTAACCACAGAAAAACAAAAAGAACTCCCTCTTTACTTCTTGGCTCTAACAAAACAGAACAAGTTAACAGCAAGAAAAGTCCTGCAGGCCTTGGGCTACATGGCATCATGCATAATCTTGGTTCCACATGCCAGACTACATATGAGAAAACTACAGTGGTACCTAAGGAATTTATGGTCCCAGCACAGGCACAGCCTAGAAGCAGAAATTCCACTAATCCCATGCCTAAAACAGGAGTTCCTATGGTGGACACAAGCATGCCAGTCAAACACAGGCCTACCCTTTCACAACTATCAAGCAAGCCAGACCATCACAACAGACGCCTCAGACCTAGGATGGGGGGCTCACATGCTGGACAAATGCGTACAAGGATTGTGGACGCAGGATCAACTCCACCTGCACATCAACCTAAAAGAAATGCTGGCAGTAAAACTGGCAATCCAAAATTTCAGACCATTTCTAAAAGAGGGCCATTTGATGATAAGGACAGACAACACCACAGTCATGTGGTACATCAACAAGCAGGGAGGCACTCATTCATACCCCCTATGCAGAATGACTTTGGAGCTTTGGAACCTGGCACTCAGCTACAACATCCAGTTACAGGCAATATTTGTACCGGGAAAGGACAATACTCTAGCAGACATACTGAGCAGAACCACATCGGATGCCCACGAATGGATGCTACACCCGGACATCTTCAAGACCATCTCAAAGAAATGGGGGAAGACCACAGCTAGATCTATTCGCTTCCCCTCTCAATCACCAACTCAAAAAATTCTGCACAAGGACATTCCACCCACTTGCATGGAAAGTGGATTCGCTCTCCTTCAGCTGGAAAGGTCTAACAGCATATGCATTTCCACCTCTTCCCTTGATACACAAGGTATTACTAAAAATCAAGGAGGAACGTCCAAGGATAACCCTGATAGCTCCAAACTGGCCAAGACAACACTGGTACCCATTACTGAGGAGCATGTCTCGGGACAACATGTGGCCAATACCCTGATGCCTTTGATGTTAACTCAGAACAACTTCAGCATCATGCATCCAAACCTAAAACGTTGCAACTGACTGCATGGAACATCACATAGCAGCAACTAACCCAGAACTTTCCCAAAGGGTTAAAGACATTATCCTTGAAGCCCGCAGACCTTCAACAAGAAGGAACTATGCAGGAAAATGGAAAAGGTTTGTCATTTGGAGCACTGAAAGAGGAAAAGATGTGTCAATTATAGATATGGCTAACATTCTGGAGTATCTGGCAGAGCTTCTACATACAGGCCTGTCCTATTCCTCCATCAAGATACATGCATCAGCTATTTCAGCAGAATACAGCTTTGATCCACCTGTCTTTTCACACCCTCTACTCAGGCAGTTCCTCAGAGGAATCAAGAATGTAAAACCTCCAAGGAAACCACCATTGCCAGCTTGGGATTTGAACTTTGTACTAGAAAAATTGACACTCGCACCTTTTGAACCAGCAGCTACAGCGGACCTACAGCATCTATCCTGGAAAACTGCTTTCCTACTGGCAATAACCTCAGCAAGGAGGGTCTCTGAACTTCAGGCCCTAATGGCGGTACAGCCCTTCCTAATCTTCCACCAAGATAGAGTGTCCATGAGGACTAATCCTACGTTTATGCCTAAGGTGATATCCAGAGTGTCTTTAAACCAGGCAATCCACCTACCTACCTTCTTTCCCAACCCACAAAACAGAGGGGAAAGAATGCTGCATTCCCTGGATGTCCATAGACAGTTACGCTACTACCTGGACAGAACAAAAAGTAGCAGAAAAACTGACCAGCTTTTTGTAGCCTATGCAACAGGAAGGGAAGGAAAAGCAATTTCCAAACAGACAATCTCCAAATGGATAGGAAATTGCATACGGTTCTGTTACTCCTTCCATGGAAAACCAATTCCACAGAACATAAGGCCTCATTCTACAAGGGCAACAGCCACTACCACAGCCTTCCTACGAGGTGTGGCAACCAAGGACATTATTGAGGCGGCTACTTGGACCTCCGTGCATACATTTGCCAAGCATTATAACTTACCATTGTACTCCAGATCCCGAGCAGGGTTTGCCACTGCTGTGCTGCAAGGGATCCTAACCACACCATAATCTAAATTTTTCCTCCTCCCTTAGTTGGCTATGGTATTCTACCCAGTTGTTATGACTGCAGATGCATCCATGAAGGACATAGTACAGTTTTGTACCTACCATAAATGTAGATGTCCGAACTGGATAGCATCTGCAGTCAGGATTACCCTCCTTCCCTCTGTGGTACTCCTAGGTATTTACCCTCCTAATAGCTAGCTAGTGGAGAGTCTTTTATGGTGTATTTGTTTGTATATATGTACATATATGCTTATTTTCTGAGTTTGCCTTCTATCCTTTTGGAAACATTGGCATTTATCCAAAAATTAGCCTTCCAGGAAGGGCAACTGGCATCTGGGGCAAGAAACACTGAAGAAAATGGTGTCGGCTGATGCCTTTATACCCGGAGACCAGCAGAGATGACGTCGGGTGAAGTGCGACATCAGCCGAAGCCGGACCCGGACTTTGGAATCCGGCCGACTGCAGGGCTGCCTGACGACAGGACAACCCAGTTGTTATGACTGCAGATGCTATCCAGTTCGGACATCTACATTTATGGTAGGTACAAAACTGTACTTTAGGAATGTGTTATCAGTTTAACATCCATTCCCTATTATAATATTACCATGCTATGAATGTGTTGTCAGTTTAATATCCATTCCCTATTATAATTTTACCAGGTTATGAATGTCTTGTCAGTTTTCCATCCATTCCCTATTATAATATTACTAGGTTATGAATGTCTTGTCAGTTTACCATCCATTCCTTTATTATAATGTAACCAGGTTATGAACCTGTTGTCAGTTTACCATCCATTTCCTATTACAATATTACCAGGTTATGAATGTGTTGTCGGTTTACCATCCATTCCCTGTTATAATATTACCAGGTTATGAATGTGTTGTCGGTTTACCATCCATTCCCTATTATAATATAACCAGGTTATGAATGTCTTGTCAGTTTACCATTCATTCCCTATTATAATATTACTAGGTTATGAATGTGTTGTCAGTTTACCATCCATTCCCTATTATAAT
>NW_025050903.1:0-13068 GCF_019279795.1 Protopterus annectens
GTGGATGTGGGTCAACTAACACACACCAACAGGTGGGAGGTCTACGTGGACATGCAGCAAGTCACAGTTGTTCTCATGGTGGCAGTACCAGCACTACAGAGGTGCCGTCAACACCACAACACAGCAGGCCACATGCATGTGGTTCTGGCCAGTCCCAACAGGGACTGACCCAGATCCAGCAGACATTTGTGTCAATGTCGAGAGGAGAATACCATATTTGGAAGCTTGTACCTGGTAGTGCCCATGGAACTCTTGGCAGGCACAGTTTTTCGTGTAACCGTGGCCAGAGATGGTGAACTGCACACCCTGCCATGTTACGGGTTCTGTAGCTGTCCAACAAAAACCCTGTACTATGGGGCAGACACATGGCATAACTGGGCATACATAAACACACACACACACACATGGCCACACACATGTCACACACACACACACACACACACACACACACACACACACACATCACCAAAATTAGGGGCACCTACATATTTTACACACACACCACATATCTGCACAGACCAATTGATAAATAAAACCCTAACACACACATATGATATCAACTAAATGGCTTGTAGCCTAGGTCTCCTGTGGCAAACCCAAATACACACCCTGTGCATATAATGATACCTGTGCCACATCCTTGTCATCCATACCATTGAAGCAGTGACAGGCTAATATGGTTCTGATAAACAGGGTGAATGTACTAAGGTTTAGCAATATAATGCTGTGTATATGTGTACCAGATGGTAAAGTTTAATGCTTACATGTCAGGATGTGCAGCTGTCCAGCCATGATGCATTATAGCTGTTATTAGCACTTACTGATTGTGGTCTCCATGATGTATATAGTTTGTGTTGTAGGTGTCTATGTGTCAGCAGGATGTTGGTCTGCTGTTGTTTCCTACAAGGAGTATGGCACAGTAGTGACACATTGACTGTGTCATGAGCTATAGGTACAGCTGAACACAAATAACAGGTCTGTATAACAAATTACTGCATGTGCCACATGGCTGATGGGTCCTGAGAGGGTGCATTTTCACAGGTGAGTGCATGGTGGCCGATGAAGTGTCAGCAGCCCTTCTGCAGTGGACAATGGTAAGTGTACTGGTACTTTACACCACATGTTTCCCAGTATACACACACACACACACACACACACACACACACACACACACACACACACACACACACACACACACACAGAGGCTTTGGTATTGATACAATACTTAGAGAATACTGTACACGTGGATGTACTTAATTTTTCAATGAACCCATTTTATCCTATGTAATTCCACCTAGACAAAATAGGCCAAGCATCACATCAGTAAATAATCTGTCTGCTTGTTTAATGTCATTGATGATGGTACTGGCAGGGTATATGTCCTCTTCCGCAATGTAGTGCAATCCTGGAGTTGGTAAACATGGTGTGTTAACTACAGATTGTGGGTGGCACAGCCCTCGACTTTGGAGGGTGTGGGGTGGCGTAGAACCGCACATAGTGTGATTGACAACTACTTAACCTGTTAACCTAAACTGTACAATATTACAGCAGACTAAGCGAGGGGATGCACACAACAATAACCCCAATGAGGGTGGCTTTGCCCACGACATCCACACCTAACTATATATACCAACTCCAGTATCGCTGTACAGCTGTACAGTGGGGAAGAGGGCATTTACACATCTACTACTAGTTTTGATGGAATGAATTTCCACAAGATGATTCCTTTGAAATGTTAGCATTTGCCATTCAGTTCTTAGACAGCTGACCTCCTGGGACATGTATTTTCTGCAAACTGAAGTAGATCCCTTCACATACACACACACTTATTTGGCAACACTGAGAGTAGAGCTCCTACCTAGGTATTTATTGCTACTACTGTGGTTGGCCTTAATTGCACACACATACAGCTTTTAGGATGAGATGTGTCCTGAGTTTCTTGTTAAGTGAAGAACATCACCAGGCCTTGTACAGTATGGTAATGTGGTAATGGGGGATGTAGTGGGTGTTAATGAACAATATATAGTATGAAATACTGTCATATACACATTGACAAACACATAACAGTCATAGACACATCTGAGAGACCTGGGTTTATCAGTGCTAACTACCAAGTCAGTGAGTCCATTCTCTTACCGATAATTTGCACACAGCACATGCATCATTGGGCTGGATAGTGCAATCAGTTACCTGTATGGTTGATGGTGACAGTGGACCTCATACAGTGGACCTTGGGACATGTACTGGGGTTACCATGGTGTAAAGACAGTATACCCAGCACCCACATCCCACATTGGATGTTTTACTCACTGAAACCCATGATAATATTCTGACATACCCACAATCACACATTGACCAGGAGTGTAATTCAACCCCTTGTCTATCTCATCAGTGCTACTATAGGGATATGAATTTATTGCACATGCCACAGGGATAGTAGGGTGATGGTTTGTCATGGCTCTCCTAATGTCAGCAGCATCACTATCCCTTATACTGTATGGCAAGGTGTATTATATTTGGACAATGTGGCCTCAGAATGCTGTATCCTACAAATATACACACTTGCACACATGCACATACTTGCCAGGATGCAGAGGGTAACCCATGCCAATCTACCCATTTGTACAACAGTGTTGTGCTGGTACTGCAAGCTCCAGGTAGCCCATAGGGTAAAGAGTGCAACAAGGTATATTTAATGGCCATTACAGCAGCAGCCATTTCTAACTATGGCAATGGGGAGTATAGTGGGTGAGAAGGCCTTCAGGGTATTATCAACTACAAGTTTACAAACACATAGATACTGTTATCCTCAGTAATGCACACTGACACATTTGTCAGTACTGAGGTCCATAGGTGCAGGTGTTCCTAGATGAGTACCAGGATATTGTCCATGGAGAGATGAGAAGAGTAGCAGATGTGGGTACAGTGGTATCATGCCACCTGACATTTGTCAGCAGACCATCTATCAACTGATGCCACATGAGTGATCCCCAGGGTGATAGTTGAATGCAACATCCAATCATCTGGTTGTCTCTTGCAGAGGGCCAGTGAGGTGCTCCAATTGACATGCATGCAACATATATTACATAACATAGCCAGTGTCTGGGTTAGAGACCTGTACCCAAGCATGTTCTGTTGACTGTGCTATTCTAGGTGAGGTATCCATGGCATGAGGTGCATACATGGTGAAGTTTCCTAGCTGTGGCATTCATAACACAGCTGGGCAGACATGTGATGTAGATTACTTGTAAGCAGCCAATATGGATACCTGACATCTGCACATCTGTGCATTGGACAGACAAAAATCAGCAAGCCAACAGGTTATGCATTAGGAAGAAAGTTTTGCCAGATAGATGTCTGACACTGATAGGTATGCCATTACTACATGACAGCAGCCCTCAATGACATGTCCTATACACATAGTAGTCTACAGTTAATATCTACATATCAGATCAATATCCAGTAGCAAATACTTAATAACACACAGCTCACACACAGAGCACAATAGTCAGTACTCAGAGTCCAGCTTTGCATACAGAGGTGTATGGTTCCAGTACTACAATCTGCAAGCCACTCTTAATTGGGAAAGCACTGTTAACAGTAGCAACATAATGATACAATACATGCAAGTGTGACTGCATATAACCTGAGATACTACCCATGCATGGAACACATACAAAGAGAAAAGATTGTTGTACTAGTCATATATACTCAGGTGTCCCATACAGTATACTCACACCCCTTGCTACTGTAATGACAGCACATAGAAGTGTGTTATATGCATGGAATTAAATACATGTATTAAAGATGTCATTACCCTGCTATTTTCTCAGTCTGGAATGTGATCACTGGTTACCAAGGCTAAGCTATGCTTAGCAGGAGTGAGCATTGCTTAAATGTAAATGCTAAGCAGATGTGCACACTGGTAAGTGAAGCCTACATGGTGTAAGCGCCTTTTCATTTAACCGTACATTAGCACCACTTACTGACACCCAAACCTGCCTTAAAGCTACTCAAAACTGCCTTAACCACTCTGTAACCAACAGTCCTTGTTCTGCCTAGCAACAAAATAAACATCCCTTACAGGTCTTGAATCCAGGAGCTTGTCCACTACAGTCACAGCAGTTAACCATTAAGCCATCACACATGTGAAAGCATTTTTGCTTTTTCAGATAAATCTGTCAGTACACATACTGAATAGTAGTGAACAACTGCTTTGACTTCTACAATTGTGAAGTACATGTTAGTGAAAATAGTGTTGAGTCAGTGTTTTGTTATTTCTAAATATACACATATCAGATAAATATGGTGGGAAACATCTGGGAAGGTATATACAACACTCATGTATGCATATGTAGATATATGTATACATGTACATACAAACATATGGTTATATATATTTATATGTATATTTATATATATATATATATATATATATATATATATATATATATATATATGTATAGTTATATATTCTGTATATATATATATATATATATATATATATATATATATATATACGTGTATGTACATATTTATATATATATATGTGTGTGTGTGTGTCGGTGTGTGTGTATGTGTGTGTGTGTGTGTGTGTGTATATATGTATATATATATATATATATTTATATATATATATCTATATATATATATATATATATATATATATATATATATATATATATATATATATATAAAGAACAAACCTAAGATAGTTTTTAATATTTTAATATGTTGTTTGTAATATGTTGTTTTAAATATGTATGGTGTGTGTTTAGTATACATGCCTTATTTTAGGATGCTATGTTTTGTATTTATCTGTGAGTTTTTATGAGTTAGCACTGCAGCATTTATGTTTGCTATGCATTTTTTTAGACATTTTCAGCTTTGAATACAAAGCTTTGAATTGCTGTTAGATTTAATTAATTGATTAATTAGTTAATTGATTTTGAGTGTTAGAGTATTTAATGCAACTTTGAATTCAGTATGGTTATGTCTGATGAAGCGGATATAGCATCCGCAAAAGCACTCACATTTTATTGTTAATAAATACCATTTCTACATTTGGAATTGCTTGTTTCGTGTGGTGGTGTTTTACCAATCTATCAACAGACTGCATTCCTTCCTTCTTGGGTTTGTTCTTTATATTACGCTTGGGATTTTTGGCTTTTTTGAACATGTATATATATATATATATATATATATATATATATATATATATATATATATATGATGGGCAGGTATGGTGTTAAGCAAAGGAATGCAGAAGGTCAGATGGTAGTGGAGTTTGCAAAAAGGATGGACATGGCTCTGGTGAATATATATTTTAACAAGCGGGAGAAGCATAGGGTGACATACAAGAGTGGAGGGAGATGCACACAGGTGGATTATATCTTATGTAGAAGGGCCAGTCTGAAGGAGATTGGAGACTGTAAAGTGGTGGCAGGGAGAAAGTGTAGTTAGGCAGCATAGGATGGTGGCTTGTAGGATGACATTGGTGATCAAGAAGAGGAGGAGTAGTGTGAGGGCAGCACCAAGGATCAAATGGTGGAAATTGAAAAAAGGGTAATTGTGAGGTGGAGTTCAGGGAAGAGTTAAGAAAAACACTAGGTGGCAGTAAAGAGTTACTGAATAGCTGGGTAACTACAGCAGAGCTAGTAAGGGAGATGGCTAGAAAGGTGCTTGGTGTGACATCTGAAAAGAGGAAGGAGGACAAGGAGACCTGGTGGTGGAATGAGGAAGTACAGGAGAGTATACAGAGAAAGAGTTTGGCAAAGAAGAAGTGGGATTGTCAGAGAGATGAAGAAAGTAGACAGGAGTATAAGGAGATGAGGTGCATGGCAAAGAGAGGTGGCGAAGGCTAAGGATAAGGCGTATGAAGAGTTGTATGAATGGTTGGACACTAAGGAGGGAGAAAAGGACCTGTACCAATTGGCTAGACAGAGGGAACAAGCTAGTAAAGATGTGCAGCAGGTAAGGGTGATAAAGGATAATGAGGGAAACGTACTCATAAGTGAGGAGAGTCTGTTGAGCAGATGGAAAGAGTACTTTGAGGGGCTGATGAATGAAGAGAATGAGAGGGAGAGAAGGTTGGATGATGTGCGGATAGTGAATCATGCACAGCAGTGGATTAGCAAGGAGGAAGTAAGGATAGCTATGAAGAGGATGAAGAATGTAAAGGCTGTTGGTCCAGATGACATACCTGTGGAAGCATGGAGGTGTTTAGATGAAATGGCAGTGGAGTTTTTAACTAGATTGTTTAATGAAATCTTGGAAAGTGAGAGGATGCCTAAGAAATGGAGAAAAAGTGTTTGGTACCGATTTTTAAGAATAAGGGTGATGTGCAAAGCTGTAGTAACTACAGAGGGATTAAACTGATCAGTCACAGCATGAAGTTATGGGAAAGAGTATTGGAAGCTAGGTTAATAAGGGAGGTGATGATTAGTGATCAGCAGCATGGTTTCATGCCAGGAAAGAGCACTACAGATGCAATGTTTGCTCTGAGAGTGCTGATGGAGAAGTACAGAGAAGGTCAGAAGGAGTTGCATTGTGTCTTTGTGGACTTAGAGAAAGCATATGACAGGGTGCCTAGAGAGGAGTTGTCATATTGTATGAGGAAGTCGGGAGTGTCAGAGAAGTATGTAAGAGTGGTACAGGATATGTACGAGGGTAGTGTGACAGCGGTGAGGTCTGCAGTGGGAGTGACAGATGCATTTAAGGTGGAGGTGGGATTAAATCAAGGATCAGCTCTGCGCCCTTTCTTATTTGCAATGGTGATGGACAGGTTGACAGACAAGATCAGACAAGAGTCCCCGTGGACTATGATGTTTGCAGATGACATTGTGATCTGTAGAGAGAGTAGGGAACAGGTGGAGGAGACCCTGGAGAGGTGGAGATATGCTCTAGAGAGAAGAAGAATGATGGTCCGCAGGACTAAGACAGAATATATGTGTGTGAACGAGAGGAAGGATAAAGGAATGGTGAGGATGCTGAGAGTAGAGGTGGCAAATGTGGATGAGTTTAAATACTTGGGATCAACAGTTCAGAGTAATGGTGAGTAAGGAAGAGAGGTGAAGAAGAGAGTATAGGCAGGATGGAGTGGGTGGAGAAGAGTGTCAGGAGTGATTTGTGACAGACGTGTACCATTAAGAGTGAAAGGGAAGGTCTACAAGAGGGTAGTGAGACCAGCTATTTTATATGGGTTGGAGACAGTGGCATTGACAAAAAAGCAGGAGTCAGAGCAGGACGTGGCAGAGTTAAAGATGTTAAGAGTTGCACTGGGTAAGACTAGGATGGACAGGAGTAGGAATAAGTATATTAGAGGGTCAGCCCAGGTTGGAAGGTTTGGAGACAAAGCCAGAGAGGCAAGATTATGTTGGTTTGGACATGTGTTGAGGAGGAATGCAGAGTATATTGGGAAAAAGATGCTAAGGAAGAAGCTGCCAGGTAACAGAAAATGAGGAAGGCCTAAGATAAGGTTTATGGATGTGGTGAGAAAGGACATGCAGGTGGTTGGTGTGACAGAGCAAGATGCAGAGGATAGGAAGAAATGGAAACAGATGATCTGCTGTGGCGACCCCTAACAGGAACAGCTGAAAGAGAAGATATATATACATTATGGATTGGTGAACAATATAGGCAACCCTTGTATTACTCAGAGAACACTCTCCACACATGTCTCATAAACAAACAAACTTGGCTAGGTAACAACCACTATATTGGTAGTACCCTGCATATTGCCTCACAGATAGTAACCACAGTGTGATTGCAGTGGACTACATGCCTGTTGACCACAACAGTGCCACTGACATCAGAAAGTACTATGATGTGTTACATTTCCTGACTGTGTGTTATCCAGCAAGTAAAAGGACATGGCACCTTGTAACATCCCTACAGTAGGCAAATAAATACTTACAGTGGTCCTTTTGTTATGTGCTCCAGTGGACACATGCAGCAACTGTAGAGTCTGCAAATGTAACCCAGAAAGAGAATACTATGCCTTATACACATGTCCTGTGTGGACAGATGCCACTAACTCTAGTGAATACCTGTATCATGCTGTCAATGTAGGTGCAAGCATGACCTCAGTTCCATAGCCAGGTCTCCCCAAATGAGGTCAGGAATGCTACATCAGAAGATGAAAATCTGTACACACAACATGACCCAGAGACTTCAAGTACACTTCCACATGTCAAAGAATATGCGTGTGGGACATGTGTACAACTCAGACTGTCTATGTTATGGAATATAGGTCACATGCATGGGAAGCAGTGCAAATTACTGGCCACTCATAATAGTAACCCAGATGAGTGGATGGTGAATACAATATCCACCTGTGGGGGACCACTACAGGGACTACACCCCTGAGCCACACTGGAGACCATTGTCATGTTGCCTGTTGCCAAGGTATTCACTTTGCTTAGCCTTGTACAGCCTTCAGGCCCATTCACCTACTACACACCTGTGAAGCAATGAACCTATGCATCTCAGTACTGGCAAGTGTGTGTGTGTGTGTGTGTGTGTGTGTGTGTGTGTGTGTGTGTGTGTGTGTGTGTGTGTGTGTGTGTGTGTGTGTGTGTGTGTGTGTGTGTTTGTGTGTAGATTAATGATTTTGAAGCCATTCACAATCACTGCACCTCCCATTGCCCTACTTTAGCATGCCTGCTGATGTCAGTCACCTTGAAATAACCCTTTGGCCATGTATCAACCACATAAGCTCTGTGGTGCTTGTGATAACTGTGTAATACTGTAGTATAGCAAACTATTAAAGTAGGAATTCTAATCCTGATCCTGCCACCTTTGATAATGTGTGTGTTTCCCCGACAGAGTGTGTGTGTGTGTGTGTGTCTTTGTTGAGACCTGCTTTTGTGGACATTCACACTTACCACACTTCCCACATAATAGGAATTACAGTTTCTACAGAATGCTAAATAAATCAGATCTTTACTAATACAATTAGCATTTACTTTAAATTCATACCTAATTTGAGTTATAGGATGTATAAAAACATTACGAAAATCTAGCACATTGCAGACATTACATCTGCCACATGCCTTTAAATAAGGCGTAGTAACTTCCTTCATATTAAGTGTGCATGAAGTAGAATGACAGAGTATTTGTCTCAAATTTTTCTTATTTTTATACATATAACAGGGCTTATCCCCCACTATTTCTCTGACTTCTGCATCTGACCTCAAGATAAACCAATTTTTATTGATAATATCTCTAACCTTCCCAAAATCACTAGAGTATTGCATCCTTAATGGGACTCTGAGTATTATAATGGCTATCTATATTGTTTACTAATCCATACTGTTACATAGTAATTGTACATAGTTGTACACATTTATGGCTGATGATTGTTTACAACAACCTCTACAGTGTTTGAAAACTGTTGGAGATGCAGTGATTGTGAACGGCTTCAAAATCATTAATCTACACACACACACACACACACACACACACACACACACACACACACACACACACACACACACACAAACACACACACTTGCCAGTACTGAGATGCATAGGTTCATTGCTTCACAGGTGTGTAGTAGGTGAATGGGCCTGAAGGCTGGGGCATGTTGTGTGTACAGATTTTTATCTTCTAATGTAGCATTCCTGACCTCATTTGAGGAGACCTGGCTATGGAACTGAGGTCATGCTTGCACCTACATTGACAGCATACTGTTTACTTGATGGATAACACACACTCAGTCAGGAAATGTAACTCATCACAGTACTTTCTGATGTCAGTGGCACTGTTGTGGTCAACAGGCATGTTGTCCACTGCAATCACACTGTGGTTACTATCTGTGAGGCAACATGCAGGGAACTACCAATATAGTAGTTGTTACCTAGCCAAGTTTGTTTGTTTATGACACATGGGTGGAGAGTGTTCTCTGAGTAATACAAGGGTTGCCTATATTATTCACCAATCCATAATGTCACATGTAGGGCTATGGATTGCCTACACCAGCCTCTCTGGTGTTTGACAACTGATGTCCTTGTAAGGTGGACATTGTGACGTATTCTAGGTTCCCAACATAATAATTTGGCAAAACCCACCCCCCAATTATTATACAATCACAGCAAACTCCACACTAGATACCGATGACACACACTTGCTAGTACTGAGATTCAAACTCCTATCTAGCTATGTAGTGCTATTACAGTGTATTGCATTTATCACACTCGCCACGAAGCTTAGAGGACAGACGCTTTCCCAAGGTACTTCTAAGGTGGGAAACATCACCAGCCCTGTAAATACTGGCATTGGGTGATGTAGTGGGTGAGAGATCCCAAAAATAATAATACCCTAAACACACATTTACATTTGCCAGGGGTGAGGTCCAAACCTCTATTTAACAATCTTTACAGACCATTATGTTATGCATTTACCACATGCACCACTGACCTGGCATGTTTTATAGTTGGCAACAGGTACTTCTAATGTGGATGATATCTGCAGGACTGCTAACATTAGGCTCTGAGATGTGTACTGGGTGTAAATTGGGCCAAAAGCTTTGGGGTACACAGAGTAACACTTACCACAGAAGAGAGTCAAACCCATGCCTGTGTAGTTATTGCTACTATAATGCTCCATATTTATGCCACACATCAGAGAGCTTAGAGGGAGAGACCTTCTTCACAGGGGTATTTCAAGGTGACTGACATCAGCAGGCTTGCTAAAGTAGGGCAATGGGAGGTGTAGTGACTGTGAATGGCCTCAAAATCATTAATCTCTATGCACACACACACAGGAAATTTCATAGTTGGCATGGCCGGGATTAGAACTCCTACCTAACTAGCATGTTACTCTATAGCATTATGCAATTATTGCAAGCACCACAAAGTTTATGGGGCTGAGAAATGGCCAGAGGGTTATTTCAAGGTTGCTGACATCAGCATGAGTGCTAACATGGGCAATGGGAAGTGCATTGTGTGTGAATGGGCCATAAACCATTCCTCTGGAAACACACACACAACACTCAGTCACACACAACTTTACATTTGACAAGACTGGGTATACAAAAGCTAGATGAATACTGATTGGTACTATCATGTTACACAGTTATCACAAGTACCACAGACATTATAGGCCTGAGGGCTACCAAAAGCAAATGCTTACAGTTATTGACATTGGCACATCATGTGATATTGGCCAATTGGATGTGTGGTGGGTGGGACAGGCCTTCCATGATAGCAGCTTATTATCTTTGTCACTGTCTGCTACTCTTACCCCACATCTCTGTGTTATTGTATGTTTGACCTGTTATAGTGTTGAACGCCCTTGGATATGTGTGAGTATTCCTATCCAATGTGTGTGCAAAACATGAATGGTGTGCAATGTGGTGTGTGTGCACAGACATCTGTGACTGACAGATATGTATAGCCCACTGTTGTTGTCAGACATGGGCTTCATTTCTGTAAGTGTAGGAGCATGCTCAGTATGACCTTCTGTATTGAGTGTGTGAATCCATTCCAGGTAGGTTGTACCCCAGTGCAGGATTTTGTATTCTACACCTACAGCTAGCAACCTGTTTCTGCAGGATATCCTGTGATATGGAATGAGGTTGACAGTATGGAGTCACAATGAGTGAAGATGAGTAGGATACTGTAACTATTGTGTCTGTGCTGCTTGTGTTACATGGTTGGTGTTAGCAGAGATATTCAGACAGATGTCCTGTTTTACACTGTGATATATTATGCCATCAACTACTGACAGATATACTTATTTGCTCACAGTTATTTCCTTAGAAATACAAGATGAATGAAGCTGTGTCCAGTATTGTGGTCTGCAGCCTACATATTCTTGCACTCATGCCATTCTGGAGAGGGTAGCTGCAGACACTTGCTGATGGGTCTGCATAAATGTAATCAACACCTTGGTATTGTGGTGGCTGAAGGATCCCCTAACTTGTACATCTATTGACATAACAGAATGGCCATATCCTGCTGTGGCCATACCTCTCAGGTGTACAGATTCACCCAGGTTACCCAGAGGCAAGCCACATATATCTGGTCAGTTCCCTTGTGGCTGTGCCAGTATTGAGGATGGTGTTGGAGGGCTGACTATGCCAGATGCACATAGTACACTCCCTATACATGGTAAAGCACAGGTAGTGTCATGTTTGGCATCCCTTTTACTGTATGTGTGAGTCAGAGAGAGGTGTCAGTCCCTGGGTTTTTACCATGTCAGTGTATTTGATATACATTGCCTCTTTGCCAAAGCCTGGGCATACTAGGCACACCTCCTTCTGCCTACATGGGCAAGCTCAGGTTGCTCCTCCTCTGAGTCACTCTGTGCCTGAGCTGGACTTGGCAATGGTGGGGGGCTGTGTGACCCTGCCCCATGCTGTTCCTGCTGCAGCTGTTTCCGCAGGATCATATTGTGTAGCATGGCACATACAATGAAAATGTGTGTACATGTATCTGGAGAGTACTGCAAGAAGCTTCACCAGGGCGATACGCCCAGAGCCACCGGAACTGTGACTTGATCGATCATCCCAAACTTACAGATGCTCTGTTATGATTCTGGTTTATGTGTGTAGTACTCATTATGGAGTTCTTGTTTGTAAGCTTGTGTGCATTTCTGATGATGTCGCAGAGCCACAGCTCCAGTGCATTATCCAGCATCCCCCACTAGGTGGCCATAGGCGGGATGTCCCCATTAGCAAATCCTCTGGGTACAGCTGTGTCATATGCCAGATGTGGGAGTCATGATAGCTTCCCAGGGCCAAGCAGCAGTACACACATTCATTATAATACCCTGGGCATCACACATGACCTGGCAGTTGATGGAGGGAAAGTCCTTACGGTTTATGTAGACCCTACCCCGCTCATCGGGTGCTGCTTTGATGTATATGTGCATGCAGTCTATAGCACCCACTACCTCAGGGGGTATTCTGCTGGTTTGTTGAAGAGATGCATATTTAGCTGGAATTCAGCACCTCGCGTATGGGTGTTGGAGAAATATAATAATGCTCACCGGCATGTGCTGATATGGCATCCAAGAATCTGGTGGAGAGTACCCTCAAGGTGCTGATGCTGAAAAAAAAATTT
>NW_025050904.1:0-12792 GCF_019279795.1 Protopterus annectens
TCCCAATTTTTCCCCAAGAAAAAATTTTGGACCATTTCCCCCCCTTTTGGAAGGGGAAAAAGGGGGCCCCAATGCCCCCCTTTCCACCTTTTGGGGCAAAACTAACCCTTAAAAAATTTTCCTTTAAAATGTTTAACCCCCAGGAAACTCAACTTCCGTGCATCAAACCTGAAAAACTCTGCAACTGACTGCTGGAACATTTGGCATGAGCAACTGGCAACTTGGGTTGTCCCAAAGGGTTAAAGACATTATCCTTGTAGCCACGCAGACCTTCAACAGAAGGAACTATGCAGGGAAAATGGAAAAGGTTTGTTATTTGTAGTACTGAAAGAGGAAAAGATGTGTCAAAGATAGAAATGTGAATGACTGCACGCAACATCCTGGGTAATTTACACGGCAGAGCTTCTCCCATACAGAGGCTTTGTCCTATTCCTCCATCGAAGATACATGCATCAGCTATTTCTGCAGAATACGTAACCCGATCCCCTGTCTCTTCTCACATTCAGTTCCTCAGAGGAATCAAGAATGTAAAACCTCTGGAAACCACCATTACCAGCATGGGACTTGAACTTTGGTGCTGAAAAGAAAAATTGACACTCCTCCATTCGAACCAGCAGCAGCAGCAGACCCAACACCTATCCTGGAAGAAACTGCTTTCCTACTGTGGT
Organism: Protopterus annectens; assembly: GCF_019279795.1. Classification (NCBI taxonomy): domain Eukaryota; kingdom Metazoa; phylum Chordata; order Ceratodontiformes; family Protopteridae; genus Protopterus; species Protopterus annectens. The sequence goes on from NW_025050904.1 coordinate 669, forward strand.
GCATTACTTCAGTAAAGGAGGGGTTTGAGACGCCTACAGGCCTTAATGGCAATTACAGCCCTTCTAATCTTCCATCAAGATGAGTGTCCATGAGAACTAATCCTACATTTTATGCCTAAGAATTCGTATCCAGGTGTCTCTAAACCAGGCAATCCACCTACCTACCTTCTTTTCCCAGTCCACAGAATAGCAGGAAAGGCTGCGCTGCATACCTTGGATGTACACAGACGGTTCTTTCTACTGCTTACTGGACAGAACCAAGGGGGCAGCCGAAAAACAGACCAGCTTCCAGTAGCTTATGCAACAGGAAGGGAAGGAAAAGCAATTTTCAAACAGACAATCTCGAAGTGGATGAGAAATTGCATAGATTCTGTATTGCTCCTACCATGGAAAGCTTGAAATTCCACAGAACATGAAGGCCTCATTATACAGGGCTGCACTGGCCACTACCACAGCTTTCTTCTACAGTGGCTACCAAGGACATGATATTGAGTGCGGACTCACTACAGACCTCAGTATTGAATACATTTGCCAAGCATTATAACTTGCCTCTATACTCTAGATCCCGAGCAGGCTTTCGCAACTGCTGTTGTTTGCAAGGATCCTAACTACACACCATAATTCTTCTTCCTCCTCCCCACTAGTTTGGCTGTGGTATTCTACTACCCATTGTGATGGGACTACTTGAGGATGCATCCTTGAGACATAAGTACGCTGTTTTGTACCTCACCGTGAAATGTGAAGATGTCTCGAACAGGATAGCATCTGCAGTCAGAGCCTCACCACTCCTTCCCCTCTGTGGCAGGCCACTCCTGGGGTATTTACCCTCCTATGTAGCTAGCTGGAGGGGATCTCTTTATGGTGTATTTGTTTGTATATGTAATACATGCTTATTTTTGTGTTTGCCTTCTACTTTTGGAAACATTGGCATTTACCCCCAAAATTTATAGCTTTCCCAAGAGGCAGCAGCACTTCAGCATCTGGGGAGACAGAAACACTGAGAAAATGGGCGTGTCGGCTGATGCCTTTATGCAGAAACCAGCAGAGATGACGCGTCGGGTGAAGTGCGGCCGGCACCAGCAGGCCAGACCCAGACTTTTGGAATCGGCCCGACCCGAAGGGCTGCCTGGCGACAGGACAACCATTTTGTTAGGACTGCAGATGCTATCCTGTTAGGACATCTACTCTACATTTATAGGTAGGTACAAAACTGTACTTTTTCTCTCCCTCTTGTGGGGTGGTATGACCATGAGATTGTTCCGTGGCATTTGGGTTTATAAATTCTAGGAACCTTTGGGCTACAGAGTGTTTGGAGCTGAGTAATGCTCCCCAGTCTATGTTTGGGTAGTTGAAGTGTAATATCAATGGTGTTTGGGGAGATACTTCATATTTTCCAATGTTCTCCAGGAAGGTCAAATGGGGTTTCTGGGTTTGGGAGGGTGGTCTGTAGCAGGCTATAAAGGCTGGAGAGGCAGCAGTTTTACCCACTGTTAGTTGCACATGGATAGTTTCCGATGCTTGGGTGCTGTGCCACCAACCTGGACGATGTGGGTATCTTTGATGAATCATTGACCACTCCCCTCCTTTTTGTGGTTCAGATCAGAGTTTTGGGAGGGGGCGAAGGCGGGTTGCGAGTATAACACACTGGTAGTGCTTCAGAGGTGCTCTCGGGAGTCTTGAACCAGGTTTCTGTTACTACTACAGATGCTCCTTAAGTGTTCTCCATGCTGAGGAGAGTTTTGAGTACATGCATCTTGAGGTTTAAACTTCTGGCGTTGGTAGCTTATTACCCATGGTTTTCTTTCCACTTGGTATACCTAGCGATTGGGTTTGTCTTTTGAGGCTTGCCTAAAAAGGCACTATGGGGAAACGGTGGAAGAGCCTTGCCAATATCGAAACCAGGGTGACAGGTGAAAGCTGTCCCTAGCAAAACATAGCGTGGCTTGTCAAGCATGTCATCCCAGGCTGACAGGCATTGGATCCCACTGGATAACACCAATACTTAAACCAGTTGTTGAAATTGATCATCTTGTCTTCATATTGTGGCATCATTCTTGGTGGTGAAGGATGAGTGCTACTCAAGGTCAGGAGGAGTCATACCGGCCCCTGGGCTACATGCTCGAGAGAGCTCCTCTGTCTCTTTCATACTTGTAGTCCGGAGGAGATGCGTCTAGAACCAGTCATTCACTACCAGCACTGGACAGCGGCTGGGTCATGTTTGTGCTGCCTTGGGGTGACCTGTGGCACAGTCTATGCAGCCTGACAGGCAGCTCACACGTGACCTTCTCGCAGGCTTGTTCAGCCTGGTGGTGGAGACCGTCAGTGTGCCCTGTGATAGAATCACCTATTAAATTCTTATCAGGTGTGTTCTTTAGCGCCTTAACAATAGTAACATTGTTGTATTGTATGTTGCCTCTTTACTATGTAAAAAAGGTATGATAAAGGCCTTTTCCAGATTTGGGGTACTATGCTTTCTTGGATGAGTTAAGCCGGTTGATTCAGAATCGCCCTTTTATATGGGTGAAAGACAATCGCTTCCTTGTAGCTATGCTAAGTAAAATTTTGAAGAGAATGTTGTCAGGAGCATTGAGCATGTGAGGTTTCGGTTTTGAAGGAGTTTTTATGGTAGATGTGGGTAGGATTTAATGAGAGAAAAGTGGGGTGGGAAGAGGGGGTATTTGGGGTGATGGAATGAAGAGGAAGTGAGAGTAAAATAAGAGGGTGGAGGTAGAGGTGGTAATTTAGAGATAGGTAGGAAGTAGCAGTGGGAGGCTGAGTGTTAGCTAGAAGGAGGGTGGGGAGAAGGGAGAGTGTGTAGTGATGTTAGAAAGATGAGGTTGGTTTGGAAATGAATCAATGAAAAAAGGGTTAAATTGGGTAATACCCAAGTCTATAGCCTTGAGACATTAAGGGCCTGAGAATTTGAGGTATCTGGGGATTAGAGGTAGATTCCTTTCCAGAATTTCTGAGGGTTTGCTTTATTGTTGTTTTGGGTATGGAAGTAATTACATCGATCAGTGATGATGAGCTTTTTTTTTACTTTTATTTCGAAGTGTACATATTGTATCGTTATGGATAGTTAGAGGGTCTCTGTTTTCTGGTGAGTAATACTTACACTTTATCCTCTATGTCACATGGTTGCTAATGTATTTTTGGTAGCCAAGGGGCAGTTTAAATTTTATTCTTTTGATCTTAATGGAGCATATGTGGTAGTCTAGAAGGTTTAAGAAAGGTTGAGTTGGTAAGTGAGCTACTGCATTATCTAGGGCCAAGATAGTGTTTTTAGACTATTCCAGTTTATTGGCACTTTTAGAGAGTTAGAAAATTAAATTGGGTTAAAAGTTTTTGGTTCACGAATAGTATTATATCAATATAGTTTAAAATGCGATATAGGGGTAAGGGGAATATACCAGAATTGAGGAGTAGGAGTGTGGGGTCGATGAAGAAGATGGGTGAGGTGGTGTTCCACTTCTAAGAAGATACAGGGAAGAAGTACCACCGTCAGAGAAAATAATAATGGGATGAGAGAATAAAATCAAGTCTAGAATACTACCACCTAGCGAGGTTTTTTGAGGAAAGTTTACATAGAGGTTGATTAGCTGTGTGAAAAAATTGTAGAGGTTGATATTAAGTGGGTTTCAGGGAGACTGAATGGAGATGACCAATTGATATTCATGTCTCCTAAGATTATTGTTTGGTGCTAATGTTGGTTGAAAAGGAGAGGATGTCTTCAAGTGTAGAAATATTATCACCTGGAGGGATGTAGAAGAGGGAGCTATACATATGTGCTTGTGTTTAACTTGAAATGGGAGTAATTTAAGAAAAAGCATTATTAAAGTGAGGGAGTAGGTTTGTTATAAGTCACTGACGGAGGATGAGTATATGCGAGCTACTCTCCTCCCTTTTGTGGAATCTCTTTTCTAATGATAGAATAGTTGGGAGTAATTGTTCAGAGTCTTTATGTGGAGTTTTAACCATGTTTCAGAGATGGATAGGATGTCAGGTTTATTGTGTATAAGCCAGGCATGGAGGTTTGGGATTTTGTTAACTATACTTTTGGGAGTTTAGAGAAGTAAGTAATATGGACTTCTCTATAGTGGTTGAGGTGGGGGGCCAGGGTTAGGATGGATATCTCCTGATAGAATGGTAATCAGATATAAGATTGAGTTAGAGAGGTAATTGGACTGTTTAGTATAGATTGGGCTCTCTTTATGATTCTGAAGGGTTTGCTGGTTACTACGGGGTGAATGTTTATGAGAGGTAATACGTTTGTAAGGAAAAAGTAGAAGGGTTTTATACGATATAGGTGGGAGAAATCGGGCTGTGTGAATATGAGATGAGGTAAGATGGTTGGTTACATGGAAGGTTGTGAGTGGTAGGTATTAATGGGTTGGGTGAGGTAGTAAATATAGGATAAGTTGAGGAGGGTAGTAGTAATTGAGATATATGAGGGTTTTGAAAGCATAATGAAATGAGGCTGATAAGAGGTGGTATGATGTTGCTGAATTATTTGTGGATACTAGAGTGTTGTATGTACAGTGGAGCAGGTAAGTCCCTTATATTAGTGAAGGGTGGGGAGTTGAGTGATGGTTGATAAGGGTGTGGTTTGGGAGTGAGTGTTGATAGAGTAGTGGAAACTGATTGGCTAGGTGGAGTAGTCTAGGTGATTGAGTGGTGGTTAATGTGGGTGGGTTAAGGAGTGGGTGTTTCCAGAGTATTGGAGACTAATTGGTCAAGTAGGGTGATGGGTGTGGTTTGAAGGAATAAAGGTAGAGGTGCTGGGGGCGGTGGAATTTGGGGGCAGGGTAGGGAAGCAGAGTGAGACTGGCGAGCAGGCAGGTTGAGCCAAGGAAGGCAGGAGAAGATCGGGACCAATCAGTGGAGTGCCGATTGCAGAAGTGTACAGCGGACAGGTATATAGTAGGATAGAGTGGGCTATGATGTTTAGAAAGAGAGAAAAAAGAAAAGTTAGAGCTTAACAGAAACAAGAAAGTAAGTGAATTGAAGTCAGATTAGTGGAGTGGGTGCCATCTAGTGGACAAATGCAGAAGTGCACCTATGGCTCCACCAGGGCAATCCCTGGACTAGATTGGATAGAGTAGAGAAGGGAGCTAGTGTAAATCAGGGAGCTAGATGAGTGGGAAGTATGGAGATCTGAAGTAAAAGAAGGGTTAGGCTGCTGGCTTTCCTGGCAAAGAGGTACTGAAACACCTAGCAGCTTAAATAACTATAGTAGTTTAGGATTATCAGCAGATGCACATACTGCTTCTTGGTTCCTTCTAGGAGAGGCTTAGTTCAGTTCCCAATGAGGCAGCAGAGTTTGTTATAATTGCTTCAGCAATTGGTTGAGCTTGTATTAATTTTAGTTTAAGTCTAGGTGTCCACCCAGGCGTAGTCAGTTCTTGATATTGCATATTCAAGCTAGACCTTTTCTTCGATGGAGCTATAACTGGAATGGGTGGCAGTGGTTACAGATGTGCCATTAATAGAATAGTAGTTGTCTATGTCTGCTACCATAGACACACCCCAGTTACATGGAAAATGATAAGACTTGTTTAATGCTTTTTTCAAAGTATAGCTAGATTTGTTTTTATGTAAAAAATGCCATTAAAGTGAAGGTGTTATCCCACATGCCATAGTGGCCATTTTTTCAGTGATCACTGTTCTAGTCAGACATCTGAGGTATGCCCTTTCAGAAAAGTGGAAATGCAGGCAGTCTCTGGATGAAAGCTATTGCCTCATTCTGTCAACCGGTCACAGTTAAATGACAAGGTGTGTGTGTGATAAGTTGAAATACATTACTGCAGCCATGTGTGTTTTAACAACTGAAGTGTGTACAGTCACAATGATTATAGTTGGTGAGTACAGAGGCAGTATGTGGACGAAAGTGTTGGGTCCTGCCAACCTCAGTATTTGAAATATTCTTTAGCGGTCCAGGTACCCAGAAAGATTGGAAAGGTGCTCTAAAATGCACCAGAAAACATCTAAAACCCAGTGACTTAAATTTGTTATCTCTTGCAGGATGTCCTTCATGGATGCATCTGCAGTCATAACAACTGGGTTGTCCTGTCGTCAGGCAGCCCTTCAGTCGGCCGGATTCCAAAGTCCGGGTCCGGCTTCGGCTGATGTCGCACTTCACTGACGTCATCTCTGTTGGTCTACGGGTATAAAGGCAACAGCCGACGCCATTTTACTCAGTCTTTCTTGCGGCGTGGGCGCTCAAGCAGAAGCTGTTCGCGTGCGGTCGGTCGGATCCAGAGATTACTTCACCGAATACTACTCAAGACTTCTAAAGCTAAGTACCCGTTAGGGACTCTTTCTTGCCTCAGCCGATGTCAGAAAAAGTTAATAATTGTTTAACCTGTGGGAAACAAATACCTCTAAAAGATTTCCACTCTTATTGTCTGCCTTGTTTAGGCCCAGCCCACGGCGTAGCAGCCTGTTCGCCTGTGCTTCTTTCAACCGGCGAGCAGCTTAGGCGTCGGTCGGAGTTTGCAGAACAGTTTTCGGTTCTGACTTTGGCGTACATTATGCCGTCGGATCCTCCGACTCACCCAATCTGCCAAAAACGCAAAGATAAAGGACACCGCGGTCCGGTTTCGGCCCGAAACCATGGTTAGCAAACGCGAGTGTCTCGGTTTCGCGGCCGAGAAAACTGATCAAAGTACAGCTGAATCTATCTCTACAACTGAGGCCCTGCTACCACTCTTGAATCGGCCTCAGAAATTTTATCCACTACGGTGGTTGCCACTGACTTATCAGACACCATTCCCTTGGATGTCTCTACCCCAGCACGTGGTGCTGCTAGGCCTCAGCAGCCATGTCCATTAAGGCCTTCGCCAGGGCTAAAGCAGCCAAGACTACTAAAACAGTGCCTGTTAAACCCCCACAACCAGACCCTCTTCTAGTTCTCAAATGCTTACTCTGGCAGAAGATTTAATTTCATTAATTAGAGGATCTCAATCTCACCCAGACAGGGCCTCTCAGCCCCAGAGAAGAGACCTAGGGCAGAGCCCCTGAGCCAGTGTCCTCTGATGATTCTGCCGATGAATCAGACTTAACTGACCAGCCAGAGGCTCCTTTCTCCAATTTTGAAGATTCTGATGCTGAAGAATCGATTCGAGCTGCTTCGCCACCAGAAGAATTCTCCTTTCGGGAAACCTTACATGCCATGAGAGCAGTTCCAATGGCAGCAACAGGATTTTTCAGACTCCAGAAAAGACTTAGACCTTTCTGCACCTTCCACAGCACAGGCCCTTAGCTATACCTCCTGTTCTCTCTGTGGTGGATGATGCTTTCAATGATGTCTGCTCCGGTCCAGATTCTTTACCCCCAGCCCCTGCCAAACCAGACAGATTTTACAGGGTGCCAGATACTCATCACCACCTTTACAAGGCCCCACTTGCAGACCCAGAAACTATATCCCAGGGTCCCAAGGCAGTAGCCGCGACCATAGCTAAAAACCCTATTCCTTCTGAAAGGGAAGCAAGGTCATTAGACAGATGGGGTAAAAAGGTCTACACTTCAGCTACTCTCTCAGCTAGAGCTTTAAACTGTCAGTTTCACATGATACAATACCAAGAGTTTATGCTTGATCAGTTAACCACTGATGAATCTCTTGATAAGAAATATGTATTAGAAATGGTAAATAACATACAACAGGTTAGTAACCATTCCTTAAAATGTGGCTATGATGCACTGGAGGCTTCATTTAGATCAGCCATGACTGGCACAGTGATAAGAAGGCATGCATGGCTAAAGGAGCAAGCTCTACCTGATCATGTTAAAGCTAAGTTGCTAGATGCTCCTATGGATAAGACAAGTTTGTTTGGTACACCTGCCCAGCAGGTTATGAAGAAAATGGAAGAAAAGGCAAAATCTGTTCAAACGGTTAAAGATTTCTTGCAGGTTCAACCCCAAGGTTTAGCAGGAACTGGCCTGCCAAAATTGGTCCTTTCCTGACTCCACAAGATCTCAAAGGGCAGGAATAGACGCTCCAGAGGCAGAAACCAATCCAGAGGAGGTGCCTACAGAGGGCGACAGTGGCAAGGTAACAACAGAGGCAAGACACAACCACTGCCACTACATCAACACAACCACAGTGACTCAACCCTAATTCCACCTGCCTGGGAACAAATAGCAGCTCCTCTTGGCGGTAAGTTAACCTTATTTTCAAAGAACTGGCTATATAACAAAAGACAAGTGGATTTTACAAACCATAGATCAAGGTTACCGGTTCCACTTCCACACTTTACCAGTCAAAAGAGGAATGCCAAATCTACCTCCAAATCAAAAAACAGAGGCTCTACAACAGATAATGGAGTTAGCAAACATGAGAGCTGTGGAAAGAGTGCCAACAGCAGAGCAAGGAAAGGGTTCTACTCCAGACTATTCCTAGTTCCAAGAAAGGAAAAAAGTTGGAGACCAATTCTCGATCTGTCCACCTTAAATACATACATCATTGCCCCAAAATTCAAAATGCTGACCCTACAGCAACTTCTTCCCATGCTGGGCAAGGAGTGTTGGCTGGTAACTCTAGATCTCAAGGAGGCATACCTGCACGCCCCATTCGACCAATCTGCAGAAGATACCTCAGATTTCTTGCAGGATCAGAGCACTATCAATTCTCAGCATTGCCCTTTGGCTTATCTACTGCCCAGAGTATTCACAAAATGCCTGGCATCAGTAATCGCCATTGCAGACTACAGGAATTCAAATTTACCCATACCTGACGACTGCCTGCTACAAGGGGACAACAAAAGCAAGCTGACATCAGATTTACAAAGGGTCATTTACTTGCTACAAGCACTGGATACACAGTCAATTTACAAAAGTCAAGGCCGATACCATCCCAAACAAGGACATTCTTGGGCGGAATTGGACACAGTAAAACAAATGGCATTCCTAACTACAGAAAACAAAAAGAACTCCTCTTTACTTCTTGGCACTAACAAAACTGAACAAGTTAACAGCAAGAAAAGTACTGCAGGCCTTGGGCTTCATGGCATCATGCATAATCTTGGTCCCATTTGCCAGACTACATATGAGAAAACTACAGTGGTACCTAAAGAATTTATGGTCCCAACACAGACACAGCCTAGAAACAGAAATCCCACTAATTCCATGCTTAAAACAGGAGTTCCTATGGTGGGCTCAGGCATGCCAGTCAAACCCAGGCCTACCCTTTCGCAGAAGTCAAGCAAGCCAGACCATCACAGCAAACGCTTCAGACCTAGGATGGGGGGCCCACATGCTGGACAAATGCGTGCAAGGATTGTGGACACAGGATCAACTTCACCTGCACATCAACCTAAAAGAAATGCTGGCAGTAAAACTGGCAATCCAAAAGTTCAGACCATTTCTCAAAGAGGGCCAGTTGATGATAAGGACAGACAACACCACAGTCATGTGGTACATCAACAAACAGGGAGGCACTCATTCATACCCCCTATGCAGAATGACTTTGGAGCTGTGGACCCTGGCACTCAGCTACAACATCCAGTTACAGGCAATATTTGTACCGGGAAAAGAAAATACTCTAGCAGACATATTAAGCAGAACCACATCGGATGCCCACGAATGGAAGCTGCACCCGGACATCTTCAAGACCATCTCAAAGAAATGGGAATGCCTCAGATAGATCTATTCGCATCACCTCTCAATCACCAGCTCAAAAGTTCTGCACAAGGACATTCCACCCACTAGCATGGAAAGTGGATTCTCTCCTTCAGCTGGAAAGGCCTAACAGCATATGCATTCCCACCTCTTCCCTTGATACACAAAGTACTACTAAAATCAAGGAAGAACGCCCAAGGATAATCCTGATAGCTCCAAACTGGCCAAGACAACACTGGTACCCACTGCTGAGGAGCATGTCTCGGAACAATATGTGGCCAATACCCTGATGCCTTTGATGTTAACTCAGAACAACTACAGCATCATACATCCAAACCTAAAAAGCGTTGCAACTGACTGCATGGAACATCACATAGCAGCAGGTAATCAAGGACTCTCCCAAAGAGTTACAGACATTATTCTTGAAGCACGCAGACCTTCAACCAGAAGGTACTATGCTGGAAAATGGAAAGGTTTGTCATTTGGAGCACTGAAAGAGGAAAAGATGTGTCAAACATAGATATGCCTAACATTCTGGAGTATCTGGCGAACTTCTTCATTCAGGCCTGTCCTACTCCTCCATCAAGATACATGCATCAGCTATTTCAGCAGAATACAGCTTTGATCCACCCTGTTTTCGCACCTTTGCTCAGGCAGTTCCTCAGAGGAATCAAGAATGTAAAACCTCCAAGGAAACCACCATTACCAGCTTGGGACTTAAACTTTGTGCTAGAAAAGTTGACACTATCACCCTTTGAACCAGCAGCAACAGCAGACCTACAACACCTGTCATGGAAAACTGCTTTCCTACTGGCAATTACTTCAGCAAGGAGGGTTTCAGAACTACAGGCCTTAATGGCAGTGCAACCCTTCATAATCTTCCACCAAGATAGAGTATCCATGAGGACTAATCCTACATTTATGCCTAAGGTGGTATCCAGAGTGTCTTTAAACCAGGCAATCCACCTACCTACCTTCTTTCCCAACCCACAAAACAGAGGGAAAGAATACTGCATACCTTGGATGTACATAGACAGCTCTACTATTTGGACAGAACAAAAGTAGCAGAAAGACTGACCAACTTTTGTAGCCTATAACAGGAAGGGAAGGAAAAGCTATTTCCAAACAGACAATCTCCAAATGGATAGGAAACTGCATACGATTCTGTTACTCCTTCCATGGAAACCAATTCCACAGAACATAAGACCTCATTCTACAAGGGCAACAGCCACTACCACAGCCTTCTTACTTAGGAGTGGCAACCAAAGACATTATTGAGGCGGCTACTTGGACCTCCTGCATACATTTGCCAAGCATTATAATTTGCCTCTATATTCCAGATCCCGAGCAGGGTTTGCCACTGCTGTACTGCAAGGGATCCTAAACACACCATAATCTACTTTTATCCTCCTCCCTAGTTGGCTATGGTATTCTACCCAGTTAGTTATGACTGCAGATGCATCCATGAAGGACATAGTACAGTTTTGTGCCTACCATAAATGTAGATGTCCGAACTGGATAGCATCTGCAGTCAGGATTACCTCCCTCCTTCCCCCTCTGTGGTACTCCTAGGTGTTTACCCTCCTAATAGCTAGCTGGTGGGGGAGTCTTTTATGGTGTATTTGTTTGTATATATGTACATACATGCTTATTTTTGTGTTTATCTCTATCTTTTTGGAAACATTGGCATCTATCCAAATTTTAGCCTTCAAGAGGGCTACTGGCATCTGGGGCAAGAAACACTGAGGAAAATGGCGTCGGCTGATGCCTTTATACAGACCAACAGAGATGACGCGTCGGGTGAAGTGCGACATCAGCCGACCCGGACTTTGGAACTGTCGACTGAAGGGCTGCCTGACGACAGGACAACCCAGTTGTTATGACTGCAGATGCTATCCAGTTCGGACATCTACATTTATGGTAGGTACAAAACTGTACTTTACTTAAAATCCCCAGTGGTAAATGAACTAAAGCAAACCATTTGATTGTCTAAGTATCTGTAGTTCATTTACATGTTCTGATTGTCTCACAGCACTATTTAATACTTGTGCAAGATGCACTGAAAGTGGCTGTGTATTTTTGGGGGGTGTACAGGCAGGTTATATTTGAAAGCACAAGAAAGGCATGATCACTACTGAATGATTATTTTTCTGAGGCAGTATACTATCCATGAGCAAAAATGTGGAATACATTACAGTGGTCATTAATTAATTTGTATTATCCCACTGTAATGTTAGAGAGGCACACAAAAGGTAGCTGTCCCTTGCGGGTAGGGATGACATGGTATGTTTTATTTATGTCCATATCTATATTTATCTATTGATATAGATATTTAATCTTTATTTACTTATAGACAGATAAGACATACTTCTGACAGCAGCAAATTAAAATATATTTTTGTGCCCATTTGTTTTTTTCACTTTCCTCCCACTCTATCATAAGAGGTGCACAAATTGTACTGTTTTAAGACAGTAGATATGTTTGTGCATGTCATGTTTGGGTACTGGAT
>NW_025050905.1:0-12427 GCF_019279795.1 Protopterus annectens
AAACCTGATTTTAAAGGGCCTACTTGCTTCGCCTTTTTCGGAGGCTATTTCTGCAATGGAGGTCTCATCCCCACCTTCTTTGGACAAGAAACATCCTCGCTCGGACCCCTCTTCACTGGCCAGTGACAGAGGTAAAAGTCCAAGCACAAGGCCCATAAGTCCTCATCTGAACACTGTTCTGCCTCCTCGGTGCCAACTACTACATCGGTTCTGAGCTCGGCTCCAGCGAAGTTTACCGAGGTATCCTCATCGGTGCCTAGCCTGGCACCAACGACTATGGCACCGTCTACTGCCTCGGTACCAACCAGCTTATTGGTTTCTCTCTCTACACCAACATAGCCCATTTCTGCTCCAATATCGGTTCCAACAACTACCTCGAACCATTTTGTCATCCACCCCTATTGTAACTTTGGCTCCGAGCCCTTTCATGGCTCCAACCATACGTTGTTACCAGTTTCAAAATTGGAATCGTTGGTGCCATTCTGTGATACACCACGGACCTGATACTCATCTACTGTGGACCAGTTTGCCAGACAAGCCTGCAGCCCCTTTTTGGACCAGCCTGATTCTCTCTCAGGGGCATCGGTGAGATCCTCCAGGAGCCTTTCCGAATTGGATGTGGTGCACTTTTTTGACCAGCTGCTGACCGTAAGGGGAATTTCAAATCAGCCTAGACCCTATCCCACTCCAGGCTTTGGGTCTATTTCTCCAGCAAACCCTACTTACTCTCCTTTCTTGGATCCCTCAGTTCCAAGGCTCATTTATCCAACTTTTACTAGAATACTCCCTTCCTCTGCGCCGACAATGACTTTGTCTGAGGCCCCGAGACCACTTTGGGTGTCGGTTCATCAGAACTCACCCTTCCTGAATCTCATGCTTGGGGGGGGTGGAACCTCCAGTTCTGGTCTCAGTTCCGACCGTTTTGTCAGTCCTGACTTTGGATCCAAGGGTGACTACCGCTCCAAGTCTGCTTGAGGCTCTGTCCCCGGGGGCAGACCGTCTTGAGCGGGGTGTGTCCCCGGTTCTGATGTTGTCTTCTTCTGTTCCGGGCTTCCACTCGTCTTTGGGCGAGCCCACTTTCCGGGTGATGGAGAGGGCGCTTGCTGCTAGCAATCCTCCTCCGTTTTTTATTCCCCCAGTTCCTTCTGAGCTGCAGCTGTCAAAGGCCACCCCCCCAGGACTCCGAGAGCACAAGGCCCAGGAAACCCCTGTCCAGGGCATTTCCCTTGGTGAGCCTTCTTTGGATGCTCCCACCAAAGAACCCCTTCAGAAATGGGTGTGTAAAATGAAACACATAGACTCCCCAGAGGAGTCCCTCATGGAAGATATGGACTATGATGATGGGGAAGGGTCCCCACGGTCACCCTCTGTAGATGTCTCCTTCGGAGACACCATGGAAATCTTGAAACAGAGGGGTGACTGGAAGTCCTCCAACCCTTCCTCAGAGGAATCTGTATTCCTGCAGGCCTTTCGCTCTTGGTCCTCTACTTCTTGGGTGACCCCCCCACCGATGAGTTGGTTAAACTCATCGTGCAATAGGCTTGGAAGAACCCTGACTCCATTGAGGCCATCCCCAGGAGATCAGGCAAAGTACTCTCCCCTCCAGAGGATCAACCCCATTGGTCTAGAGGTTTGCCAGTGGATGCTATGGTGGTGGTGGCAGCCACAAAAAAGGACCTTGCAAAAGAGAGTCCTGCTGTTCACCCACCCAACAGCGTGTCTCAGGCAGTGGACAGGTTAGGGAAGCAACTCTTTGCATCAGCGACCTTCACAGTTAGGTCTCTGAACTTTCTGGCACATTTTACAAGGCTCTAGAGAGATGTTATCTCCAAACTCTATGTAACTCTCATGGGCCAAGTATCGGATGGAGCACAAGATAAAGTTGCTTCCCAACTTGCTACCCTAGAATCAATATCTTATTCATCCATGAGGTTGCTGTCACACACAACTGAAGGAGCAGCTAGAGCTGCGGGTGCAGGCGTAGTCATGAGACGCCATGCCTGGATGCGCATTTGCAACCTAGAGGACTCCTTCAAGTCTTCCTTTCTAAATCCCCCTATCGAACCATCTGCTCTGTTCGGTGCCAAGGTCAAGGATACATTAGCCAGGTGCGAGCAAGATGGGAAGAACTTGTCTGCCATTGGCCTACACTTTTCCAAACCTCAGCATTCCTTCTCCAGGAATCAGAGGAGTGGAAAGATGTGGCACAAGAAGTCTCAAGGTCCTTTCTGAGATGCATCTGGTGAGGACTCCTCCAGAGGCAAAGGGGGTTCCAATAATGGAGGATGTCCTTTTCGGGGCAGAAGGGGTCCCTTGCACATGAAATATACATGTGTTCTTTGATACACCTTCCTGATTGTATTAAATAATATTCCTTGCATAATATAGTACAGTTGTTAGAGGGCGTTTTAAATGTATTGTTTTGAACATTTTTCCAGTAAACAATGAAACAAAATGCATGCACCAATAATGACAAAACTGCCCAATTTAGAACATTTCCATCATAAAAGTCTACTCAAACTTCAACAATCCACCAGTATCAGTAAATATGCACAATCTCTGAAGAAGTAAATGTCACCTAAGCAATTCCACATTAAACAGATCTGAAACTAATTAAGAGGCTGCTGCTAGCAAACAACTTTATATTTCATTGTTTCATCTATGAATAAAGTGCCTGTTGCCCTTGAGGAATAAATTGCCTGTTACATTAAAAATGATAAGCTAGTAATGTTGCAATAGGGAATGGATGGCAAACTGATAACAGCTTCATAGTTACTAGGTATCTTCTCCAAAAAGGACTGCAGCATCCACCCCCTTTACAACACAGTATCAGCAATGCATCTACATATTGTGGGAGTAGAATCCATAGCCTTCTGCATCAAAAGCAAGTACACCACCTGTTGTGCTATTAACATTGCAAGCAGACTCCACATAAGCAGCACTAAACTTCTCTTCTCCAAATCTACTAGACACTCAGCTGTATCTTTCAATTTTGCAGCACAAGAAATCTGGAAAAAGCCAACATTTATTGGGGGGGACAAAAGCCCAAAAAAACAGGGACATATTTTAAACATTGCTTGTATAATCTTGGAAAGTTGCTAGAATAAAACGCTGTGTTATTTGACATTTGTTAACCAGGAAAGTCTGACTTGGAGCAAAAGCCAATTTTCAGCAGAGGCCCAGGGAGAAACACTCCAGACGCATGCCTTTGTAAAATGGGAGGACACCAGAGCACCCAGACAGGACATGTAGACTCCACACAGAAGGCACCCCAGCCAAGAAACAAACCAGAGAACCTCTAGCTATGAGGCAACAATGTTACCACTGCACCATCAACTATGTACTGAATTAAAATCCACAGATTTTTGAGGAACAGAACAAAAATATGAAGTAAAAATCTGCAGAGTTTTCAGTTTCCCATGCTGTTCATCTACACACCAGTACCTGGATTCCCATGCCGTTCATCTGCAGCAGCTTCAAGTCCATCCCGTGTAAGCATGTAAACGACCTTCCCTGCGAGAGAGTAGGCTCCAGCCTGTGGATGTTGCAGTCCAGATCTCTTCCCTTCTATGCGGTCATCACCACATAGAATTCTGGGCATCAGAGTACTGAGATGCCTTCTTCCTGACTTCTGAGCATCAGAATACTGAGATGCCCTCTTCCTACTCTGGACTGCTGTTGCAGCAGTCTGGATCCCCTCTGAGTTCTGGGATTGCCGAGTGCGCATGCATGGAAGTTTGGAAACTTTCTGAGACTCACCAATTTGTTGTTTTTTTTCTTTTCCACAGCTTGGGGGCGGGGGGGCTGCAGTCCTGCAGTCCTATAGCATTAGCCACCCTAATTGTTATGAATGCAATTCAACAGTAAGAGCAAGCTAGAAATAAGTAATTGAATAGACTATCCAAGCGACCACGTTGAAAGCAGGTTGAGAATGCACTGTAGGTAGTCTGTGCTGGTTCATGAGGAACCAATTTATGGAGAGTACATGTGAAATGGAGTATTAACTTTCTGTGATAACAGGATTATATGCTTGCGGCCTGAAGACTGGGTATTGACATTGTGCAGGTAACACTTATTATTTATACCAATTCATAAGTAAACATCACTGTACCTGCGCGTCATCATTTCCATCAGAAGCGCTTGGGCTGAGACAGATAAGAGCACTGTTGTGTGGTGCATGACCCTTTTTCTCTACCCCCCCCCCCCCACAGCCATCTTACACATCCTGTATGTTTCATTTCTATCTTTGATATGCTGCCGCTGGCAGTACTGTGTATTTCTTAACTTCCTTAAGACCTGACCTCATCTCAATCACCCAAGGCATCTACCCACCATCTTTTTCCATCGGTACTACCTACTCTTTATACTGTCTCACTGCTTAATCTGTCCCTACTATTTCCTCCTAGTCCTGCACCTGCTTACTCCATTTCACCAAGCAGTGCTTTATATCTGGCTCAGTCTACAGCCATAATTATGCCCAGTAAGCTTTATAACTTCATCAGCATTGTGACTGTTACTATTATACTGTTTCAATATGTGCCATCACAGATGTAACCAATGCTCCTATGTATATATGAATGTATACTCCATGTATATCCACTCTTCTTCATGTAACTGTTTACTAATATTTTCTTTGGGGCTTTTGCTGGCATTGCTTACTTGCATTTATATCAATTTTATTAACATTTATTACCAATTCTGTATTTAATTGTATCTTTGTGTGGTGTCAGTTGGATTTTCGATAAACAAATGTAATAAAAATAAATACAATTTGAAGCTGGTTATGTAGTATCCTGTCAACTTTGACATTTAGCATTTCACAAGTTTTGTACATTACCGGTGTACTTGGAAAGGTGATAAAGATGCTTTGAAGTGTTTGTGACATATGAAACCAAGCTAAAGTATATCTTAGAGAGACACAAACAGGGCTGGGCAGTGTTAAGTACCTCACTATATGTAACCTATGCGTTTTGTTTGACCAGTAATAAAACTTAGGGGCCATTCAAAATTACAACATTCACTATGCCACAGGCTGGTCCAATGGAAGACATTGCTATTGGCAAAATGCTGAAATTTTTGCTATTTGCATTGGGGATTGTTGGGACTATTACACTGGACAATATCTGGAGTACTGTTGTCTCTGGTGTATGTAGAATCAAAGTGAGGAGCTCTGATTGCAGCAGTCGATATTTTACAATACCAAAGCAGACTGGCGAGAACAGCATGGAGTGCATAATTACCTTGACATACTGTGTGGTAAGCAACTGATATTTGGAGAATGTAATGGTCAGTTTGAAAAAAGTATTACGAGAAATGGGTAAATTGGTATGTTGTGGACAATGATGCATATAAATATTGCACGTTTGGGTGTTGTGTTGGAGCAGTTTAGGTAGTGGCTGGGAGAATGATGAAGTACCATACATGTTTCAGTCAGATTTTCTGACAGCTGCAGTTACAATATATGGATTTAAGTGAAAGATTACTGATTCTTGGAAAAAGTCAGGTGTCTATCATGCATAACATGGCAGATGTGTGCAGAGGCAAGATGATTTGTGTGTTGAATGACAGTGGTGACATGAGTGTAGGTCTGCCTGCATCTTCATGTAGTGTTGTGGCGTGAATAGACCTCTGTGATGCTGCATACCTTGATGTGGTACAGAGGCTTGTAACAATAGTGTAATATTAAGTTTGACAATTGTACATAATAACCAAAAGCCAGCTGACATGGAACACTGATGTAATGGCTTTGGAGACATGGTATACTGTGTTTCATGAGTATTACTTCAAAATTTATCAGGAAGGTATGAAATGTAGAACTGAAGTTCATCTTCTACTGAAGGGTGTTGTGCAACTACCATCATGGTCAGAGAGTTATCTGTGGAGCATTAATGTGTGGAATACTGACAACCTGTTATTTCATGAAAAAATAACTGGCTTGGCTGAGGTATTGTGCATGGGTGGCACTGACTGGGGCACCTGTTCTCCAAACATCTACTAGTATATAGACACCAAGATTGGCTGGAGCAGTGGTTTGCAGTGACCTTGTGTAAGGTAAGTGAATTACAGTTGTAAACACTTGCCAAGAAATAAATGAAATGTCTGACTCTGATCCATACTGCCCGATAGAGATAAAATGATAATTCTGGTCTGCCTTGTGGAAGACTTAATATATATGCAACTGGCAACTAAGTTCTCAGAACTGGTTGTCTGCTACAGTCATGAGCAAGATTTTTTAGAGCACTTGGTCACAGTGTTGTGGACAGTGCACTGAGGACAGTCATTTGATTACAGATACCCAATAATATAGAAAGATACAGTTACTCCTAAGTGAATAAGATTTATGGAAATATTGCTCACAGGACTGTATTGAAACTTTTGTGATGGCATGAAATGAAATAAAAACAGATGCAAACATTGTAACATTTCATCTTTTATTGCCCAGGAAAAAACAGTGCCACAGTAGTGAGACCTAATGTAAAATTTGAGGATGTTGTCTTGTTAATACAGAACTTCACAAGTAATATATGCCTAGTTAGTAGAAACAGAGTCACAGTTGTAGGCGTTCCATGCATCTGTGTGGTGTTTAGGTGTCCCTAGTTGGCTTCTCTGTCCTTGGTTGCAATTCTCCTTTCTAGTCTACAGTAAGGGAATAGACAAAGTCAAACATAACCTTGGTATCAAATCAGGAATACCAATATAAAACAAACTTGTCTGTGACTGCCAGGAAAAAATGTCACTGCAGTACAATTTCCAAGTTTTCTTATGTAAGGATTAGCACACTAAATTAATCTCAATAAGGACAGAGCAGCAGACATGACCCCAGTTTTTGATTCATAAGAAACTGATATTGTGTAAGCAGTTAATGGCTGAGAGCAGAAGTGCCTCCAGCAAGACTGTCATTTTCTGCAGTTCACCCACTGTGTGGTGAAAATTCAGATAATGCGTTGCTGATAGAGGAATGAACTGGGGGACCACATTTCCCTCAAGTATGAATTGCAGGGTTTATATGTCTAGTTGTACAATCAAAGTAAAATAAACAGGCATTTGAATACCTCTGAAAAGCAAAATGCATAAGGGAATAGAAGCATGTGTTTGGGTAAAGGTGTATGGGCATAATGCATAAGGGAATAGAAGCATGTGTTTGGGTAAAGGTGTATGGGCATCCGAGGGCTGTTACACTGCTAATGTAAGTTGTAATAGTGGTAGCTTTGGAAAAGGTTCTTATGGCTATATTTCACTGGTAAACTACAAATCGTACTGAAAACAGGAATTCAGAAATACATTTCTACTGCCTTAGTTCCTTAGTCATTCCAGGCAGTGTTGTACATTATCTGCCTGGGGATACTTGCTGTCTGTGTACTGGTAATACACAGCTTTTCGTGGTACAAGGAGAATGTGTAAGCATTCACCATTGCCCACAGTGGTTTCCTTGTAGATATAGTTTTTTTTAATATGTAATGTATATATAGTGTGTGTGTGTATGTGTATACATTTCCATTGGCTCTACCTGACACAGGCACTAGGAACTAAGGTTGGGTGGCACAATTCCAGGGTAATCATATGGGCTAGGCTTGTAAAGGCTCCAGAGCCATTAGCCTAGTACACACCTATGAATCTATGAAAAAAAAATATATATATATATATATATATATATATATATATATATATATATATATATATATATATATATATATATAAGTCAAAAACAAAAATCACGATTAGATATGTGATGAATAGTGATGTGGTGGATGTTTATAAGGAGAAAAGCACAAAGGGTGTGCAAATATGTAGAGAACAGAATAGAATTATCAAAATGAGATGAGACACTGCATACTGTCCTGAAAAAGTCTCCATGGAACATACTTTAGCTGTATTACATGCATTACTGTTTGCATATAGTGCATTTCAGCACGGGTCTACATCACAATATTATCACACACTGGGCCAGTAAGAGTTTTCAGGTAAAGCAATCTCTGGAAATACATGCCAGCAAATCAAGCTGTGTATGGGCAATTACACCCAGCACTACTGTTATGTGAATTATGTAAATGGTAAAAGACATAAATGTCTAATTGTTGGCATAATGGTTAGTTATGTAATCAAAATGTGTACATGGGCATCACAAGAGTTTCATATGGTGAGGCAGTGGTGATTTCAGTAAGCATACGATACCTGTACCTTACAATTCTACTTTGAAATGCAAGTTAAATTAGTATTTTTTGTCTATTAGCAATATTCTGTTTACAGCACTACTAAAATGTGAGTATTTGAGGCAAACAGGATAGCCCAGAAAAAGTAGATAGCTTTATTTGAAAAACACCATGTTTCCAAATACTCTGAACTATGCATCCCTCTTTCATGACAGAAGGCCATGGTGCTGCATAAATAGTCCCACTGTTAGAAAGAAAAGGCTAGAACTAGGAAAGAGTGGATGAGTTAAGTCTCTGTGGTGAAGTGTCAATCAAAGCAACAACAGGTCAAATTACCTTTAGCAGTTTGACAGCTAGCGAAGGGAGATGATCTAAAGAACTACAGCTCAGGCATGACAAAAGAGTGCAAATTAAGAGCTCTGTAAAGAAGAAGCAGTAAATAAAGACTTGGAAAGTCTGTTCTCTGTCTCCATTAGTTTTTTAAGGAGGCACTGAACAGCAGTATAACTTAGTTGAAATTTACTGAATGAAAGATGCCAGTGTCGTCTTCTTCTTTCAGCTTTTCCCTGGTAGGGATCGCCACAGCGGATCACCTGTCTGCTCATGACTGGCAGTAGAGTTTTATGGTGTTGAGCTTCCAGCTCAGCACCCAACCTTCCACAGAAGGCACACACACATGCACACTCACACCTAGGGCCAATTTAGAGTCTCCAATCCACCTGCAGCATGTCTTTGGGATGTGGGAGGAAACCGGAGCACCCGGAGGAAATTCACACAACCACAGGGAGGACATGCAGACTCCGCACAAAATGCGCCCCAGCCAAGGATCGAACCAGAGAACCTTTTGCTGTGAGGTGACAATGCTAACCACTGCACCACTGTGGCATGTAAAATGAATGCAGTGACAGCAGCTTCTGAACAAAGAAGCCTGCATGATGTAATGTGTTAAGGACAAACACTGAATTCTGGGATACATGGAGGTTTATAAAAAATGTTGAACTCTCATCAAGATGCTAGACCCCATGTGGCTAGACTCTGAAGTTATATATAAAAATATTTAAAAACCTGTAAAGAGTCCCACAGTGGTGTTAAAATACTGGAAACATCAAACATGATGAAATAAACATTATTTTTAGTCTGTGGCTGTGGTTCGTCTTTAAGAACAGTTCTGTTATCAAAGATACATTACTTTCACCATACTCTAATCCAAGTAAAAGGATATCATGTGTATGACATTGGTGATATAAATCTTACTACACTACAGTGGGACACTGAGTACTACACTTCTGGGATTTCTCCTTTACCTGACACTGGTGATATAAATCTTACTACAATAGTGAAGCATTGAGTACTGCTTCCGGGTTTTCTCCTTTGGAACTACTGCTTCTTTGCTCAGAGCAATTCAAGCTACAGAGTTTCCACTACAACTACTGCTGTTGCTGCCTTGCTGCATGTTTTGGTGTCTAACATGGCATCTTGTCATGAAAAGTTAAACATAACTATGGTTTTGCACTAAACTTGTACAATGAATACTGGTCTGAGTGGAATCCTTCATTCCCCAACAGTGATGACTAACTACAGGAAAAGATAGCTGCCTTCAAAAACTGGCTAAATACCTGGTGTCAATTGAGGGGGATCCAGTATGTGTCAGCAAAACTTTGTAAAGGATGGCTTGCACCTTTTGTTGCAATGCTTTAGTGCTTCTACGTACTGGCTAAAAACCCATGTTAACCCCCCAGTCTACATCATTTTGTCAAAACTCAAATAAGTGAATGCTCATTTGTCGAGCACCTATTCAGCAAAAACACTATCCATCAAACATTTATTAAGCAAAAAGTTTCCTAGGGCAAACTGATGCTAGTCCATGCTGATGACCATAGTGACCATAAACAAAACCATAAAACTTAACATCTAAGCAGGTGGGGGATACATCCCACACACACTCTAACCAAATATACCAACTCTAAAATCACACTACAGTAAGGAAAAGGGCAAATCAAATTCCAGATGGTGGCCAAACATCAGTTTGTCCTAGAAAACTTTTCACTTAAAACATTGGTTGATGAATAGTGTTTTCACTGAATAGGTGTTTGACAAATGAACATTCACTCATTTGAGGTTCAGCAAAATAATATAGACCCCCCACAGTGCCTTTTTTAAGTAGAATCTAACTAATGCACATTCCACTGTAACTATCATATCAAATCCAAAACGGGATCACATTAAGGAGTCTCTGTTCAGTGCTAAAAGTCTCAAAAGTAAAATGCTTGACCTTAAGACTCTCTTGCATTTGGATCATTTCTCTTCCTGTGGAATTACTGAAACATGGTTTAAATGTTCAGATAACATTCCCTCAACGCCCAGGTTTTATGCTTAGCACACCTTCAGTCTTGATGGCAACTGTGGTGGCATCTCCATATTTTTTCAATAGATTTTGTGACCCATCATGTATGTATCCCATTATCTTCAGTTGTAGTTAACTTTGCATCTTTTGGTTTAAAGTTGGCTCACTTTAGCCATTCATGCATCATTTCATGATTGGTATGTGGTTGCTTCAGCAGTTATCAACAACTTCTACTAAAACTGTAAGCTTTTCAGTTTTCTTTTCTTTTTTTTCATGTTCTTAATCTTTATATGCCTTCTTTTTTTTTTGCATGCCTCAGATTTTATTCTAGTGTTAACTTCCTACCTAAATATTTCTGCTAACCTGTGCAAGGAAGTCACCTTAGATTATTTTCTTCATGGTTTAGAATTTTCACTGTGGTCACATGTTATGATGTCAACAACTATGTATGCAGTCCCACAAACCTTGACAGCTACATCTACTCAGTTTCAAGGAGGTTTATGCCTCCTCCTTTTGAACTGACGTATACATAATCTTGGCAAGCAATTTTTTTTTATACATCATATGGTAGGTATAAAGTAGCTTTCTTTTGCTTTATCACAAAAGAGTTATAAGATCGAGCACAGTGGGAAAGCTGAATTGTAGCTTGGACCTTATTCTTAGATTTCAAAGTAGTTTCCAAATTAGATTCATTCTTCTAAAATACTCCTTACAATGCTTTCTTCATGTTGGTTCATACTGTATTGCAATTCTTTCATCTATTCTCAGATATTTTCATTTTGTTTGCCAGATGAAGTATGCAGTTTTAGATCATCACCAAAATGTAGATAAGATGTCATTTGTCAAAACTTTTTTTTTTTTTTGAAGTTCAACTGTAACCACACCCAATTTATTAAGTAAACAACATGAAGTACTGAGGGCAGGGTAAAACAAGAACAGTGACAAAGAATTATACTAGAATATTCTCTGATGGATTCTTGCCATTCTGCATTGTGATATGTCTTTTTTAAAGCTTCAGTTGTAAAGTCATTTACCACATTTTGTATTAATTGTAATATCATTTGTCAAGGTGTGATGAATTATGCACTTCTGAGTATTCTGTAATCCAGGACTGTGTGATGAAAAACTACTTCCTTAAAATAGTGGATACATGCTGATCAAAGGACAGTTCATTGTGGACATAGGCACACAGATTCCTGACCATGGGATCAACTTTCAGGTGTATGTTTTCAATTTGATAGTCACAAGAAAGCCCATGCTTTGTGAGGGATAGAATTATACATTTCTTGGCCTTTAGCTTTAGTCCATAGTTTTGACATCAGCTACTTGTTTTGAAAGGACCTCTTGAAGGATTTGGTGCCCACTGGGGAGTTTATGATGGTACCAGGTTTGTATTTATCTGCAAACTTCATCAACCATAAACTGCTAACATTTTCTTTGACCTCTGAGAAGTTAATGCTAAAGAGGACTGTCCCGAGGAGTGAAACTTGGGGTACACTACTTGTGGTAGGACTTTTGGGGGAGGTAAATTTGCCCACCCTAATTTCCTGAGTTCTATTTGTCAGCCAGTTTGCTATCCAATGAGTTACATAGGGATTTACATTTAGCTGTGAGAATTTAGCTCGGATATCTGAGTGTGGGATGGTGTTGAATTTATTTTAAGGTTTGGATATGTGTTGCATATTGATTTGCTCCAATCCATTGCTTCAGTAACCTTCTCAAAGACATCAAGCAGGTTTAGTAGCCAGAATATGCCCTTGATAAATCTTAACTAGTTTGGGTCAAACATTTGTAGGTTACCTATGTCCTTATTTGTTAATTCCATAATGTTATTTTCCATAGCCTTACAGATGAGGCTGGTCAAGCTTATGGATCTATAACTATCCAAGTCTGTAGATGCTTCTTCTTAGTATAGAAGGGTTTTCAAAAAAAA
>NW_025050906.1:0-12895 GCF_019279795.1 Protopterus annectens
GGGAGCATTTCCACTGGGAAAGCCAGGATTACTCTGAGTCCAAAAAGAGACTTGGGGAATTCTTACTCCTACCTCAACTCAGGCCTTTAGCTATCCCTCCTGTTCTGGACATTGTAGATGATTCTTTCTTGGAATCTAGCCTTACCCCAGACACTTTGCCTCCAGCTCCCAGAAAACCTGACAGGTACTACAGAGTTCTGCAACACCAAACTGTATGTGTTTTAACACAAACGATACCACCAAAGCCACAAAATGTTTTTTATTTCTCTAGTGCCTCGGCTACAAACAGCCTTCAAGGAGTAAAATGCACAAATTCAACCATAATACCAGCAGCTTCAGTCAATAAACAGTTAAACAATAAATTAAAAACATCAATTAAATTTCAATTAAAACTTTTTAAAGTGTCAGTGTCCCATTTCATATAACACTTTTCCAACAACATTCAGTATTTAATCCCATAGGTGTTAACGTACCATATTTTAAAATAAATATTGATCTGAAGTAGTTAACTTCATTTGTTCATCAACCTGTGGGTATCGGATCCATATTGGATCCGAGCCGGCAGCTTTAAACAGCTAAGATCCGAGCTCCAAGCTCCTCCCCCTTACCCATAATCCCCTGCCATCCCTCTCTGCCTCAGATCTCGTTTGCTGCGGTTGAATCAGCAGCTTAGAACGAGTTCCAGGCGTGGGAGTTAGTCGTCCAGTGAGGGAAAAAATCCTTATTATCTACCCTTTTTTTCTTGTAGTTAAATTGCTGTTGTGTGTGTTGCTCCCTAGTTATAATTTTTAGTTCTAAAATTTATGAACTTGTTATCTTTAGTGTAGTTTAATTTCCTCCCCTCCCCCCATGTGTGTGAAGGCGTGTGTGTTGGGCCTTGTGTTTTTTTAGTCAGACTATGTCTGAGGCCCCAAAAACCTTCTTCTGTAAATGCACCGAGTGTGGCCATAAGCTATCCCCAGCGGATGGCCACACTTGGTGTGATGTTCATTGTGCATACAGCTGCAGTCATAACAGATGGGTTCTCCTGTCGTCAGGCGGGTCCTCGGTCGGCCGAATTCCAAAGTCTAGGTCCGGTGTCAGTTGTCATCGCTTCTTCCCTGATGTCAGTGCGACGGGGTATAAAAGAACCAGCCAACTCCATTTTCTTCAGTCTTTCTTGCTGCGCGGTGCCCGAAGCAGAAGCAGAAGCAGTTCGCAAGTGCCGGTCGGCCAGCTCCTGAAATTATGAAAATTTTGCAACCGAAGTCTTCTTGTTAGCTAAGTACCCCGTTGGGGAAACTTTTCTTGCCTCAGACCGATGTCAGACAAAGTTAATAATTGTATTTCATGTGGGAAGCAAATACCGCATAAGGATTTTCATTCCCTCTGCATTCCTTGCTTAGGCCCAGACCACGACGTCTCGGTCTGTCGTTTTTGTACTACATTCAACAAACGCACCATTAAGCGCCGGTAGGAGTTAAGCCCAGCATTATTTTGGCAAAAAATTTAACTATATTATGTCGTCGGATACTCAGACTCCAGTTTTGTCTAAAAAACGCAAAGATAAGGACCGACACACGAGGTTCGCGGCCTCTACTGACACCACGCCAAAGCCGACTACAGGTGGTCCGGTTCTCAGTGAGGTGCCTACGCAGCCCCTGCCTACCGACGACACTTCATTGGCGGTGTCTTCTGTGCCCGAGGTCGCAGGCTCCTCTGCCCACACCCCGACTACAGATACCGAAGCCACTCTTGGTGGTGAATCTCAAAATGTAGACAGGTCTGCCTCCTCTCAAGGTGTCTTCAGACCTTCCTCTTCTTTTTCCATCAAGGCTTTCACTAAGTCTAAAGCAGCCATGCATTCTAAGAGACAAGCTACACAGGGCCCTTCTCCAGGCCCCATGCCTAAAACACAGATGCTTAAAATGGCTGAGGATTTAATTACTCTTATCAGGGGTTCTCAACCCCCCCCCCCCCGGACAAAAGGCCCAGAGTGGAAGAAGAATCCCCCTCCTCTGACCAGGCCTCCATTATTTCAGAGCACTCTGATGAACAGGAACATTCTTACTCCCCTTTTGAAGATTCTGATGCAGAGGAGTCCATTCCCTCTGCCCCCCCCCCCCCCAGAGGATTACTCATTTGGGGAAACCTTGCATACCTTAAGGAAATACTTCCACTGGGAAGGCCAAGAGTACTCAGATTCCAAGAAAAGGCTTAGGGATTTTCTCTTGCTACCTCAGCACAGGCCTCTGGCTATACCTCCTGTCTTAGACATACTAGATGATGTGTACTTGGAGGCCTGCCTTAACCCGGATTCTTTACCTCCAGCCCCAGTCAAGCCTGACAGGTACTACCGGGTTTCTGACTCACACCAATTTTTATACAAAAGCCATGCGGCTGACCCAGAAACTGTCTCACAGGGCCCCAAGGGAATTAAGGCCTCCACTGCTAAAAATCCATTACCTTCCGAGAGAGATTCCAGATCCTTAGAAAGGTGGGGGGAAAAGGTATACACTTCGGCCACCTTAACCATGAGGGCATTAATCTGCCAGTTCCATATGCTAAAGTACCAATAGTTTCTGTTATCACAATTGAGAAGTAAAATGTCACAACCAGACTTGAAGGAGTTGCAGGATTTGATGCATAGTGCAGAACAAGTGGGTAAACATACCTTGCAATGTGGTTTTGATGCTCTAGAGGCCTCATGTAGAGCTGCTGTTACAGGATCAGTGATACGTAGACATGCCTGGCTCAAGGAACAAACCTTACCAGATCATGTCAAAGCTAAATTACTAGATGCCCCTCTTCAAAAGGATGTATTATTTGGTGTTAAAGCTGAGGAGGTATTAAAGAAAATGGAGGAAAAGGCTAAATCAATGCAAACATTGAAAGATTTTCTACAGGTACAACCTCCACGTTTCAGTAGAAATTGGCCTTCCAAAAATTGGTCCTTTCCAGCCACGGACAGACCCCAAAGAGGTAGATACAGGCGCCCGAGGGGCAGAGGGCAATCTCAAGGATCGTTTAGAGGCAGACAATGGCAAGCTCCTACACAAAGAGGTGGTGAGGATAGGTCGCAGCCATTCAGAAAGCAAGCCCAATGACTTTCCCTTTTGCATGCCAAGCAAGGCTCAAATGGCAGCACCTTTAGGCGGAAAACTGGCATTATTTTCAAAAAATTGGCATATTGTCACAAAAGACAAATGGATCCTGGACATTATAAACAGAGGCTACAGATTCCATTTTCACACTCTTCCAAAAATGAGAGGCATGCCTAACCTGCCACACAGAGGGCAGAGGCACAAAGACAAATTTCAGATCTCATGGACATGAAAGCTATTCAAGAGGTACCTACTCACGAACAAGGTCAAGGTTTTTTATTCCAGACTATTCCTGGTACCAAGGAAGGGAAAAGATTGGAGACCTATTTTGGACCTATCCATCCTAAACACATTTTTACTCGTACCAAAATTCAATATGCTCACATTACAGCAGCTTCTTCCCATGCTGGGCAAGGAGTCTTGGCTGGTAACATTGGACCTCAAGGAGGCATACCTGCATGTCCCAATCAGACAAAATTGCAGAAGATACCTCAGATTTCTTGCAGGTTCAACCCATTATCAATTCTCTGCATTGCCCTTTGGCTTATCTACTGCGCCCAGAGTATTCATGAAATGCCTGGCATCAGTAATTGCCTACTGCAGACTTCAAGGGATACAAATATACCCATATTTGGACGACTGCCTGATCCAAGCGGACAGCAAACACATACTTTTGAAACATCTGGCTTTTGTAATAATGTTGTTGAATTCTCTGGGATACACAGTCAACAAACAGAAATCAAGGCTATTACCCTCTCAGAAAATAATTTTCCTGGGTGCCAACTTGGACACAAACACTCAGATGGCCTACCTCACGCCAGAGAAGCAGGGGCAACTAACTAAATGCTTCAAAACACTAGTAAATTTCACCAGGCTGACTGCAAGGAAAATCCTGCAGGCTCTGGGATTCATGGTATCTTGCATCCTACTAATCCCATGTGCAAAGCTGCATATGAGGAAACTTCAATGGTACCTGAAAAACCTATGGTCTCAACACAGCCACAGTTTGGAAACAATAATACCACTAATTCCATGTCTTCAAATGGAATTTCTGTGGTGGGCTCAAGCATGCCAAACAAACACAGGTCTCCCATTCTGCAAGCCTCAAGCAAATCAAGTCATCACAACAGACGCCTCGGACTACGCCTGGGGGGCGCACATGACAGATCGGTGCATTCAGGGCAAATGGTCCCAAAAAGAAAAGCACCTTCACATCAATCAAAAGGAAATGCTAGCAGTAATAAATGCTATTATAGCTTACAAACACCTTCTGCATCCAGGTCAACTATTGATAAGGACAGACAACACCACAGTAATGTGGTACATAAACAAACAGGGAGGAACCCATTCATACCCCCTATGCAGGCTGGCCATGTCACTTTGGAACATGGCTATGGAATTACAAATCGAACTTCAAGCACAGTACTTGCCAGGCAAGGAAAACACGCTGGCAGACAACCTAAGCAGAAATATGAGATCCACACCTAATGGAAGTTGCATCCTCAAGTTTTACAGAGATAATTCAAGCATGGGGAAGGCCAGACATAGATCTCTTTGCCTCCCACAAAAATCACCAATTGACAAAATTCTGCTCAAGGACTTTTCATCCAAAGGCATGGAGAGTGGACGCTCTCTTTCAGTTGGACAACAATGACAGTTTATGCCTTTCCACCTCTTCCTCTTTTGCCCAAAGTTCTATTAAAAACCAGAGCAGACAGACCAAAGATGATTCTCATTGCTCCGGACTGGCCAAGACAACACTGGTACCCACTCTTGAGGAGCCTGACGCATTCCCCTCCATGGACCCTACCTCTAATGCCTCATCTTCTGACTTAGCACAGCTTCAAAACTCTTCACAGTCAGCTGAAAACACTCAATCTGGCCGCATGGAAGATCCCTTAACATCACAACAGACCCTACTCTCCAAGGAGATGCAGGATGTCATTTTGGAGGCCAGAAGGCCGTCTACTAGAAAAGCTTACTCCGCAAAATGGAAACGGTTTTGTGCCTGGAATGAGAAAAAGGGCCAAAATCCTGGAAAACTGAATTTACCTCAAATATTACAGTATCTAGCTGAGCTGCTAATCAGTGGACTTTCATTCTCCTCCATCAAAATCCATGCCTCAGCCATTTCTGCAGAATACAACACTGATCCACCTTTATTCTCTCACCCCCTCTTAAGACAGTTCCTCAGAGGGGCTAAGAATATAAAACCCCCAAGGAAACAACCAATACCTGTTTGGGACCTCAATTTCATTCTAGAAAAATTGACCTTGCCTCCTTTTGAGCCAGCTGCCTCAACAGATTTGCAATATTTGTCCTGGAAAACAGCTTTCCTTCTGGTTATCACCTCAGCTCGTAGGGTATCGGAACTACAAGCTCTCATGGCTGTGCAGCCTTTTATCATCTTCCATCAGGACAGAGTTTCCTTACGAACCAACCCGTCCTTTATGCCAAAGGTGGTATCCA
Source organism: Protopterus annectens (assembly GCF_019279795.1). Lineage (NCBI taxonomy): Eukaryota > Metazoa > Chordata > Ceratodontiformes > Protopteridae > Protopterus > Protopterus annectens. Next base: position 5,553 of record NW_025050906.1, read on the forward strand.
GGGTAACTTTGAATCAGGCTATACACTTACCTACCTTTTACCCTAATCCTCAAAACAAAGGGGAGAGACTACTACATTCCTTGGACATCCACAGACAACTGCGTTATTATTTGGACAGAACAAAGCCTTTCAGAAAATCAGAACAGTTCTTTGTGTTCTATGCTATAGGAGCTCAAGCGAAGCCAATTTCCAAACATACAATCTCAAAATGGATAGCCCACTGCATACGCTTTTGTTACTCTTTTCATGGCAAAACTGTACCTGCAGGCATCAGATCTCACTCCACAAGGGCCACAGCTACCTCTGCAGCTTTCCTCAGAGGAGTTCATACCAAAGATATTTTGGAAGCAGCCACTTGGAGATGTCCTTCAAGGATGCATCTGCAGTCTTCACAAATGGGTTGTCCTGTCATCAGGCAGCCCTTCGGTCGGCCGGATTCCAAAGTCTGGGTCTGGCTTCGGCTGGTGTCGCACTTCACCCGACGTCATTGCGGCAGTTCTTCGGGTATAAAGGCATCAGCCGACGCCATTTTCCTCAGTCTTTCTTGCCGCGTGGCACCCGAAGCAGAAGCTGTTCGCAAGTGCCGGTCAGTCAGATCCAGAGATTACTACTTCCAAATATTACTTCGAAGACTTCTAAAAAGCTAAGTACCCCGTTGGGGACTCTTTCTTGCCTCAGCCGATGTCAGAGAAAGTGAATAACTGTTTATCTTGTGGGAAACAAATACCTCATAAAGATTTCCACTCCTATTGCATACATTGTTTAGGCCCAGACCACGACGTAGCAGCTTGTCTAGCCTGTGCTTCTTTTAACCGACGGACGCTTAGGCGCCGGTCGGAGTTTGCTGAACAGATTTTCGCTCGATTTTGCATATATTATGCCGCCGATCCTCCGACTCACAAAGTACCAAAAGCAAAGAAAGGACCGACACTTTCGGTCCGCGGTTTCGCCGAAACCGCTGTTAAGCAAACCGCAGTGTCTCTGTTTCGGCGAAACCGAGCAAGCGGTTCTTTCTTCAGCCGAAATCATGCCTTCTACCGAGGCCTCTTCTAACCTGGTAGAAACGGCTTCTGAAATCCAACCTTCTGTTGCGGTTTCACAGGATTTATCAGATACCATTCCCTGGATATTTCACCCCTGCACGTGGAGCTGCTAGGCCTCCTGCAGCAATGTCTATTAAGGCCTTTGCCAGGGCTAAAGCAGCCAAAGCATCAAAACGGTGCCTGCCAAGCCCCCTCTCTCAGGCCCAGCACCAGCTCCCATATGCTTACTTTGGCTGAGGATCTCATCTCTTTAGTGCGGGAGCCCAGCCTCATCCAGACAGGGCCTCTCCCTCCTCCAGAAAAAGGCCTAGAGCAGAGCCCCTGAGCCAGTATCCACAGATGATTCCTCTGATGACTCAGAACACACAGACCCTCCTGAGGCTGCTTATTCTCCGTACGAAGACTCTGATGCTGAGGAGTCCATCCCTTCAGCCTCTCCTCCTGAGGAATTTTCCTTTGGGGAAACCTTGCATGCTATGAGGGAACAATTTCAGTGGCAGGGCCAAGATTTCTCAGACTCCAGAAAAGGCTTAGGACCTTTCTACATTTGCCACAGCATAGGCCTTTAGCTATACCTCCAGTACTTTCTGTTGTTGATGATGCATTTAATGATGCTTGCACTGCTCTGATTCATTACCTCCGGCTCCTGCTAAGCCCGATAGGTTCTACAGGGTCCCGGACACTCATCACCATTTATATAAGGCTCCTTTTGCAGATCCAGAGACTATCTCCCAGGGTCCTAAAGCCGTAGCAGCTACTTCCACTAAAACCCCTCCCTCTGAAAGGGAATCCAGGTCCTTAGAGAGATGGGGTAAAAAAAGTTTACACCTCTGCTACTTTGTCAGCTAGAGCTTTGAACTGCCAATTTCATATGATTCAATACCAAGAGTTTATGCTTGACCAGTTGACTAAAAAGCTGTCCTCTGAAGAATCTTTAGATAAGAAATGTATTCAAGAAATGGTACATAACATACAGCAGGTTAGTAACCATTCTTTAAAATGTGGCTATGATGCACTGGAGGCTTCCTTTAGATCAGCCATGACTGGCACAGTTATCAGGAGGCATGCATGGCTGAAAGAACAGGCATTACCAGACCATGTCAAATCAAAGCTTTTGGATGCACCTATGGACAAGGTCAGTTTATTTGGCTCCCCTGCGCAACAGGTACTAAAAAAGATGGAAGAGAAAGCAAAATCTGTACAAACAGTAAAGATTTCTTACAAGTTCAACCTCCTAGGTTTAGCAGGAACTGGCCCTCCAAGAATTGGTCCTTTCCATACTCCTCTAGGGCACAAAGAGGCAGGAATAGGCGCTCGAGAGGCAGAAACCAAACCAGGGGTGCCTACAGGGGACGCCAGTGGCAAGGTAACAACCAGCGAGGCACGGATGCAACCACCACCACTACAACAACTCATTCACAGTGACTTGGCGGTGGCACCGCCTACCAGGGAACAACTAGAAGCACCCTTAGGCGGAAAGCTAACCTTATTTTCAAAGAACTGGCATTGCATCACAAGAGAAAAATGGATTTTGCAAACTATAGACCAAGGTTACAGGTTCCATTTCCATACTCTACCAAGCAAAAGAGGAATGCCAAACCTGCCGCCTACTCAAAGGACAGAAGCTCTAAAGCAAATATCTCAATTACTAAGAATGAGAGCTGTGGAAAAGGTACCACCTTTGGAGCAAGGAAAGGATTTTACTCCAGACTCTTCCTGGTACCAAGAAAAGAAAACAAATGGAGGCCTATTCTAGACCTGTCTGCTTTAAACACATTCCTCATTATTCCAAAATTCAAAATGCTGACCCTACAGCAGCTTCTTCCCATGCTGGGCAAGGAGTCTTGGCTGGTAACTCTAGATCTCAAGGAGGCATACCTGCACGTCCCCATAAGACCAATTTGCAGAAGATACCTCAGATTTCTTGCAGGATCAGAGCATTATCAATTCTCAGCATTGCCCTTTGGTTTATCTACTGCCCAGAGTGTTCACGAAATGCCTGGCATCAGTAATCTCTCATTGCAGACTTCAGGGGATTCAAATCTATCCCTACCTGGACGACTGCCTGATACAAGCGGACAACAAAATAAAACTAACAGAAGACCTACAAAGAGTCATTTACCTGCTGCAAGCCCTGGGATATACAGTCAATATAAAAAGTCAAGGCTGATTCCATCCCAAAGAATAACCTTTCTGGGTGCAGAACTGGACACATCAAATCAAATTGCATCCCTAACTGCAGAAAAGAAAGAGCAGCTTCCTCTCTACTTCTTGGCATTAACAAAGCAGAACCATCTAACTGCAAGAAAAGTGCTGCAAGCTCTAGGCTTCATGGCATCCTGCATGATACTGGTCCCTCATGCCAGGCTGCATATGAGAAAGCTACAATGGTACCTAAAGAATTTGTGGTCTCAACACAAGCACAGCCTAGAAACCAAAATTCCAATGATTCCCTGCCTGAAGAAAGAGTTCATATGGTGGGCTCAGGCCTGCCAATCAAAGTCAGGATTGCCCTTCTGCAAAAGCCAACCAAAACAAACCATCACGACAGATGCCTCAGACCTCGGTTGGGGGGCACACATGCTGGACAGGTGCATTCAAGGCCTGTGGACTCAAGACCAGCTGCACCTGCACATAAATCTAAAGGAAATGATGGCAGTAAAATTGGCAATCCAGGCCTTCAAACCTTTTCTCCAAGAAGGTCAGCTGATGATAAGGACAGACAACACCACAGTTATGTGGTACATCAACAAACAGGGAGGCACACACTCATATCCTCTATGGCCGCTGGCACTGGACCTATGGGATGTGGCTCTGGGCTACAACATTCAGTTACAAGCAATTTATGTACCAGGGAAGGAAAACATTCTAGCAGACATATTAAGCAGAACTACCACAGATGCCCACGAATGGATGCTGCATCCGGACATCTTCAAAGCCATCACAAGAGAATGGGGATTACCACAAATAGACTTGTTTGCATCCCCACTCAATCACCAGCTAAAGAAATTCTGCCCAAGGACGTACCACCCACTTGCTTGCAAGGTGGACTTCCTATCTTTCAGTTGGAAAAACCTGATAGCATACGCATTCCCACCACTGCCTTTGATGCACAAGGTGCTTCTGAAGATCAAAGAGGAACATCCGAGGATCATTCTGATAGCTCCAGACTGGCCAAGACAACATTGGTATCCATTGCTGAGGAGCATGTCCCGGGAACAAATATGGACACTGCCCCTGATCCCATTACTGTTAACACAGAACAACTTCAACATCCTGCATCCAAACCTGAAAACTCTGCAGCTAACTGCCTGGAACATTACATGACAACAATTAACCCAAATTTATCCCAAAGGGTTAAGGACATAATCCTGGAGGCTCAAGACCTTCAACAAGAAAGAATTATGCAGCAAAATGGAAAAGATATCTCACTTGGAGTACTGCAAAGGGGCAAGAAGTGACACTGGTGAACATAGCCAACATCCTGGAGTACTTGGCAGAGCTCTCCCATACAGGCCTGTCCTACTCTTCCATCAAGATACATGCCTCAGCTATTTCAGCAGAATACAGCTTGGATCCTCCTGTCTTCTCGCATCCTGCTCAGACAGTTTCTGAGAGGAATTAAAAATGTGAAACCTCCCCGGAAACCTCCATTACCAGCATGGGACTTGAACTTTGTACTAGAAAAATTGACACTTTCCCCTGTCGAACCAGCAGCAACAGCAGAATTACAATACTTATCCTGGAAGACTGCATTCCTGCTGGCAATAACTTCAGCAAGAAGGGTCTCTGAACTACAGGCATTAATGGCAGTGCAACCCTTCCTGATCTTCCATCAAGATAGAGTGTCCATGAGAACAAATCCTACATTTATGCCTAAGGTGGTATCCAGAGTCTCTTTAAATCAGGCTATCCACCTTTCTACATTCTTCCCCAACCCACAGAACAGGGGAGAAAGGCTACTACATACCTTGGATGTGCATAGACAATTACGCTACTACCTGGACAGGACAAAACCAATAGAAAAACTGACCAGCTTCTGGTAGCATATGCAACAGGAAGGAAGGAAAACCAATTTCAAAACAGACACCCCAAATGGATAGGAAATTTCATTAGATTTTGTTACTCCTATCATGGAAAGAAAACTCCAGAGAACATCAGGCCTCACTCACATGGCTACAGCCACTACCACAGCTTTCTAGGAGTGGCTACCAAGGACATTATAGAGGCTGCTACTTGGACCTCCTCAAGTGCATACATTTGCCAAGCATTATAATTTACCTTTATACTCTAGATCCGAGCTGGTTTTGCCACTGCTGCTTTGCAAGGGATCCTAACTACACCATAATCTCTACTCATTCCTCCTCCTCCCCTAGTTTAGCTATGGTATTCTACCCATTTAGAAGACTGCAGATGCATCCTTCAAGGACATAGTACAGTTTTGTACCTACCATAAATGTAGATGTCCTGATAGGAATGCATCTGCAGTCAGGATTACTCCTCCCTCGCTTCCCCTCTGAGGTAATCTCTCCCAGGGTATTTTAAGCAACCTTCAGCTAGCTTGGGGGGGATCTATTATGGTGTATTTGTTTGTATATATGTACATACATGCTTATTTTGTGTGTTTGCTCTCTCTTACTATTTGGAAACTTTGGCATTTATCCAAATTCTAGCCATCCAAGAGGGCACCTGGCATCTGGGGCAAGAAACACTGAGGAAAATGGCGCCGGGCTGATGCCTTTATACCTTGAAAGAACTGCCGCGAATGACGCCGCCGGTGAAGTGCGACACCAGCCTTTCAAGCCAGACCCAGACTTTGAATCGGCCTAATCGAAGGGCTGCCTTGACTCGACAGGACAACCCATTTGTGAAGACTGCAGATGCATTCCTATTGGACATCTACATTTATGGTAGGTACAAAACTGTACTTTCTGTGCATACCTTCTCCAAGCACTACCACCTACCCATTATACTCCAAAACCAGAGCAGGCTTGCCACTGCAGTCTTGCAGGGCATCCTGGCTCCCCTCCTAGTTCCACCTAGTGCCTACCACCCTTTCTTAGCTTTGGGATTCTAACACCATCTGTTATGACTGCAGCTGTATGCACGATGAACATAGTACAGTTGTTTGTACCTACCATAAATGTAGATGTTCCTGGGGAGTGCTAATACAGCTGCAGTCCAGGCTTCTCCCTCCTTCCCCTCTTGGGACAGGCCTATTGGCTAACACCTCCTCATACAACCTGATTGGGGTATTCATTTATGTTGTATTTGCTTGCAACTACTGTATTTTGATTATATGGCATTGCTTTATTACACAAATTTATGTATTGCCTCTCCTTCTGGGGGCACTTGACATCTGGGGCAGATAGAAAACTGACAGGCCGCAGTCGGCTGCTTCTTTTTATACCCTGTCGCACTGGACGCCAGGGGAAGAAGTTACGGCACACAACCGACACCGGACCTAGACTTTGGAATTCGGCTCACCAGGACCGCTTCTGGACGGCAGGAGAACCCATCTGTTATGACTGCAGCTGTATTAGCACTCGAACATCTACATTTATGGTAGGTACAAAACTGTACTTTATCTGCCTTGGGGTTGATCACCTCTCCTCAGGCTGCACTATTTGTGCAGCCCAGGGCCCTAAAGGACAGGAGGTGCCTAAGCTGATTCTGGCAGGACTTTTTGCCCCCCGACTCGACTCTTGTCCCTTCCGTGGGCACCTGCCAAGGTGCAGTGCCTCCTTCCATCCTCCTGCTCACCTGGCCAGGACTCACATCCTCCCACCTTAGGCCAGGAGGAGAGGGAAACAATGCGCGGAGAGGAAAAAAAGAGAGATACTCACAAGCGCGGACCGAAGTCTTCCTCCCTCTGTTCCGCTTGGCTAAACAAGCAGCTCTCTCCCAGGGCTTCCGGCCTTCTCCCTTCCCCGCTCCATTCACCTCATTTCTCCCCAGAGCTGGAGAGCAGGAGACCCGGGTCGCCTTCGAGATCATCAAGCAGCACTTCCCGCCCGCCGGTGGCCTCTTCTAGGTCCACCCAAGCTTGTCCTCGGGATGCAGATATGGACCGATGATGTGTAGGTTCCTCCAGGCCCAGCCGCCAAGAGATGGGAGTGTTTCCTGTTCTCCCTCTGGGGCTCAACACCTTTTTCGCTTCATTGCTCCTTTTCTCCGATCCACTTCCTCTCGAGCCTTCGATCCGGGTTGCATTTTGGGCGGGCAGGGGGTTCACGATAGTATCCACTCCCAGTGCTGCACCCAGCTCTTCGGGTCCTCTTTTCCGACTCAGGCAGACAG
>NW_025050907.1:0-13969 GCF_019279795.1 Protopterus annectens
ACCGGCTCCGTGGGTTTAGCTGCTTTATCCTTGCGCTTCTTTGAAGAAGCGGACGTCCGGAAGCATCCGACGGCATAGGCGTGCTAATTGCACCGCTTTCCCAAAGACAACCTGGCACAATCTAACGCTTCTCTTAATGAGCGCGCTTTATTGAATCTAGCACAAAAGCGACACCCAACAACTTGCCGTGCTCAGGCTCTAAACAAAAGGAATACACAAAGGTATGATAATCTCTATCGCGCGTATCTGTTTCCCACAAGAACATACAGTTATTCACTCTTTTTTCTGACATCCGGTGAAACCACTGAGGCAAGAAAAACCAAAATATTCCCCAACGGGGTACTAGCCATAACTTGACTTCGGTCTGAAACCCGCCAACTTCGAAAAATTTCAGAACGCCCGAGCAACGGCACTTGCAACGCTGCTTCTGTATCAGACCATGCGGCAAAAGACTGAGGATATGACGCCGGTCGCATGACGAAATTTTGTACCCTGGCGTCCTGATGTCCGGTCTACGCGTATGACCGACATCCAGCCTTTACATTGTGATATTCGGGCCGACCGAGGACAGCGGACTACCCAAGTGTAAGGACTGCAGCAATTTGAGATGAAGAACATCTGTAGGGTGATCCTGCCAGCAGGCAGCCCGAGGTGACCAGGAATCCCTGCAAAAGTCTGGGTCCAAGGCCGATAAACTGGTAAATTAGCAAGCACCTTGACAGCGTCAGAACGCTTGAGAGGTACAAAGCTGACAGCCTATCGCCATCTTCTCCCCGAGGTCTTTCTTGCCCCAGATGTCCAGAAGTCCCCTGTAATAACCAAAGGTGTCCAAAAGGGAAACACAAATACAACCACAAAGAAGAAGAGGAAGATAAGAGGGGATAGGTGGGAGGGAAACACCGACTGCAACAAGTGAGAGACTTTTCGAACATCTACATTTTACAGGTAGATTGTACATCAACTTTGTACTATGTTCTTCGGTGTTTCACTGTTGCAGTCATAACTTTCTGTAGAATTGGAATCCCAAAGCTGTGAAGAGGAGGAGGTTAGCATGCATGAAAGAAGGGGGCAGCCAGAAGACCTCCTGCAAGACAGATGAAGGCAAAACCTGCTTTAGACTTAGAATACAAAGGGAGATTTATAGTGTGCTTAGAAAAAATATGCACTGAACTCCAAGTGGCAGCTTCCAAAATATCCTTGGTAGGAACTCCTCTGAGAAAAGCTGCTGAAAGTGGCAGCTGCTCTAGTAAGAATGACTTCCTAACAGTACCTGGAATCTGCTTCCCAAAGTAGGAGAGTAACAAACCTTATCCCATGGGCAATCCCATTTTGGGGAAGCAGTTTGTTTAGAGATAGCCCTGCCTAGAGAACTGGAGGCAGCATAAGAGATAAGCAACTGATCAGATTTTTCTGAAATCTTTAGTTCTGTCCAGGTAAAATCAGAAGTTGTCTGTGTAATGTTCATCATGACTTGCAAAATCCTTTCCCTTTGTTTTGAGGATTTGGAAAAGAAAGTAGGAAGATGAATAGTCTGATTTAAAGAAAGCCACTTTAGAAACCACCTTAGGCATAAATGTAGGATTGGTCCTCAAGGCAACTCTGTCTTGGTGGAAAATAAGGTATGGTTCCACAGCCATGAGAGCTTTGTAACTCGATGACACCCTTCTGGCGAAGTTCAATGCTAATAAAATAGCTGTCTTCCAGGATAAGAACTTGATATCCCCCGAAGGCAGCAGCGCTCAAAGGGAGGTAAAGTAAAAGTTTTTCCAAAACATGAAGGTAAGATCCCAAGCAGGAACAGGGAGGGAGTTCACGGAGGTCTTAAATTCCTTGGCCTCCTCTCAGAATTGTCTCCACCAGCTGGTGAGAGAAGAAGATGGGAAGGAGGATCAAAAAGTGTTGTAATGAGGCCGAGGGTGCAGAAGCATGGATTTTTAATGGAAGAAAAGGGAGAAGCCTTTAAGCAAAAGGTCAGAGAGAGAGGTAAAGTAAAATGGAAGAAATGTCCAGGTAAAAGAGGATCAGAACCGATCGATCAGATCCAAATACAACAAATCTTTTCCATTTAGAAGCATAAGATTTTCTAGTGCTGAGGGCGCTACCTTCTAAGAGGACATCCAAAACTTGTTGTTTGGGAAAAGCAGAAGGGAATCAAAGGCCCTTGTAAGGAGCCAAGCCTGCCAGAGCCATGAGAGTCTTGATTTGATGAGTGCTTAGCATCTGGACCCTGATGCTGGGACAGAGAAGAGAAGGAAACAGAGGCAGAATCCATGGAGGTTCCAAAAACAGGTGTCTTAAAGTTGGATACCAAAACTGCCGAGGCCAATTTGGAGCTAGTCAAAATGATAATCTTGGGTTTGTCCTGTTTTTATTTTCGAAAGTATACAATTGACAGAAGAGGAAGAGGTGAGGGAAGGCGATCCTTTAAAGATTCGGGGCCTCCAGCTGAAAGACAGGGGCATCCACTTTCCAAGCTGTTTTGTGGAAAAGGACCTGGTGCAAAAGAGAGGCAGCTGATGATTGAGATGGGATCCAAACAAGATATCTATCCGAGGGCGGCCCAAACTGTTGTAATCCTGCACTGAATAAGTTGGGTCTAGCATCCATTCGTGAGGATCCAAAAAGATTTCTGCTTAGGCTGTCTGCTAAAGAAGATTCTGTTTTCCTGGAATGAATTGAGCTTGAAGATCGTGAGTTCTAAATTTTTGAGCTGTGTCCCATAAACCTCATGGCTGAGTCTGGGCAAGAGGGGTATGAGTGAGAGCCTCTCCTGCTTGTTTATATGTACCACATGACTGTGGTATTGTAAATGTGCGTAATCAGAAGATGTCCTAGTTGCCAAAAGACTTACGGAATGCTAGGGAACAGCATTTTTGGACAGCCAACATTTCCTTTCGAAGATTGATGTGCTGCGGGGAAGATGCTTCTTTGTCCAGTAGCCCCTGCTGAAATAATTTGTTTAGGTAATGAGCTCCCCAAGCATAATCCGGGAAGGCCAGGTTGGTTATGATTCTGAGCAGGGATGAGGTAGGCCGAAAGGGATTCCCTTTGTTTAAAGTTAACAAGCCCTGGACCACCAAAGGAACTCCTTTTGGGCAGGGGAATCAGAGGTATCATTGTTTTCCAGGCTGTGGTAATGCTGAGACCATACACTCTTTAAGGCACCATTGAAGTTTTCTCATATGAAGCCTTGCATTTGGAATCAACAGGATGCAAGAAGCCATGTAGAGCCCAACGCCTGCAGGAACCTTCCTTTCATGCAGCAGGAAGGCCTGAGTTAAAGTAGCCAAGGTCTTGAAAATTGATGCCAGCTGTACTTGTTTTCTGGAGTAAGGGAAGGCCTTTGTAGGCTTGTGTTTAGAAAGAGCTCCCAAAAAGATCATTTGTTGAGAGAGGAGACTCAAATGCTTGGACTTTTGTGTTCACTGAAAATCCCAGTAAGAGGAGAAAGACGCTGAACAAAACTGCAGATGTTGAAAGTTAAAAGATCCTTGCTGTCTGCTCTGAATAAGGCAGTGATGCGTCCGAAACCAAGGGAGTAAATTTGAGATTCGCTTCGAGTCTGCAATAGCTTTCACTACTGGAGTCAGACACTTGAAGAGACTCTGAGGCGAAGTAGATAAGCCAAAGAGGAGCAGTACAAGAGGATTGAAAGTCATCCTGAACCTGCCTTGAATGGGAGGTATTTTCTGCGTTCCTGTCTGATGAGAATGTGTAAATAGGCTTCCTTCAAGTCCAATGTCACCATCCAAGCATCCTGGGAGAGCATGGGAAGAAGTTAAGTTGCAGAGTAAGGCATCTTGAATTTTGGAATCCTCCAGAAAGGTATTTAACACTGAGAGGTCCAGAATAGGTCTCCATGAGTTTTGTTTCCTTGGGACCAGAAATAGTTCTGGAGGTAAAAACCTTTTCCAATTCTCTGGAAGTGGAACAGGCTCTATGGCTTTCATGGCCAATAAGGCGTCCACTTGATTTAAGGCCTCTGACATATTGGATGTTTTGGCAGATCCGGCCAACCCGAAGACCTTGGCAGGTATGAAGGTGGAATTTGTAGCCACTCTAAAATCACGTCCTAAAACCCATTTGTCCTGGGTAATATGAAAGGTCCACCTTTGGTAGAAAAGAGAAAGTTTTCCTCTGAGAGGGGCTTCCACATTGGCAAGGGCCAGACTCAGTAGCCCAATGGAGAGTCATTGGGTCTGTTTTCTTTGTGATTGAGGTCTGTCTTCCTCCTTCTAGGTGAAGAAGCAGTCCATTGTCTGAACCTGTATGAGGCCTGCGCCTGCGCCCGCCCCCACCCTCTGAGCCGCCTATATCTTCCCTTGAGGCCTGCTCAGACGGTGGAAAGGACCAATTCTTGGAGGGCCAATTTCTAGAAAATCTAGGAGGCTGAACTTGTAAAAAATCTTTAACAGTCTGCATAGATTTTACTTTTTCTTCCATCTTTTAATAACCTCCACCAGCCTTGAGATCCAAATAAAACACCATGCTGAACAGGGTATCTAACAGCTTAGCCTCAACCTGTTCTGGTAAATTCTGCCTCCGCGAGAAGCCAAGCATGTCTCCTTGATAACAGTACCAGAGCTCTTTGACGCCCTGCAAGAAGTTTGAAGGCATCAAAACCATAAATGTGTTTATGTTTGCTTAACTTGTTCAGTTGCATGCAACAGCCATCCTGTAATTCGTGTCCTCTGCATATGCAGGAAAGGTAGAGAGCTTTTGCTTTAGAACAGACAAAAAAGAAATTGTTGATACTTGAACATGTGAAATTGGCAATTTAAAGCTCTAATAGAAAGGGTAGCATGAGAAAATAAACCTTTTGCCCCACCTGTCCGAAGGCACGAAAATCCTTTTCAGAGGAATAGGATTTTAGATGAAGCGGCTCATAGCAGCCCTAGAACCCTGAGAAATGGCTTCAGGATCAGCAGAAGGGTTCTTAAATAAGAATTGATGGGAGTCAGGGACTCTGTAAAATCTATCAGGCTCAGAAGGAGGCAGGTGACGGCCAAGGAATCAGGAAGGATTTAGGTTGGCTACTCAGAAAAGCATCATCCACAATATCAAGTACAGGAGAATAGCCAAAGGTCTGTGTTGAGGGAGAAGGAGAAATTCCTTAAAGTCTTTTCTTGGAAGCGTGAGTAACCTCTGACCTTCCTAAAATGAAATGCCATACCTCATCTCATGTAAGGTTTCCCCAAAAGAGAAATCTCTCAGGGGAGAAGCAGAGGAATTAGAGTCCTCCTGCATCAGAATCCCTGGCATAAGGAGGAAAAAGCATTATCCTGGTCAGAGGAAGAAACCTGAAGACACAGAAGCCTGATCAGATGAATCCATAAGGACTATCCTGTTCTAGGCCTTTTTTCTGGAGGAGGGTAGAGAAACCCCTAATCATTTAAAGTGGAATCTTCAGCCATCCGGCGTAATTGCTTCTGGGACTTGGGAGCTGGTATCTGAGGAAGCTTGAGAAGAAACCTCTTGGTTTAACAGGAGTCTTTGACTTTTGCCTTTGTCTTTGTAGAAATAGTGATATTAGAAGGCCTGAAAACCCCTCACAGAAGCCGGGTACCTGCACAGCGTGTTCTGGGACCCATCTGAAGGACCGACGTCCGAAGGTCCTGCAGCAGCTGAAATACTAGGCCTAGAAGGCTCCCCATGGGAGTCCGAAGCCATCGTTCCGGTTCGGTGGACGACACAGGCTGCAAAAGCACCTCACTGACGCACCGCCAACCCAAGTTGGCTCCGGCTGCAAAATATCAAGTGTTTGGACCCCGGAGGCCTATCCTTGTCTTTGCTTTTGAATTCCAGTTGTCGGCAAAGTATCCACGGCTATCCTATAATTGAATCGTCTGCGAAATAATTCAAGGCCCAATCGCACTCCACGCTGATAGTGCGAGAATTAAACCTGGCACAGAACCGACAGCAAGAAATGTCGTGGTCAGGGCCTAAGCAAGGTAGACAGTAAGAGTGGAAATCTTTATGAGGTATTTGTTTTCCACACGATATACAATTAACTTTTTCTGACATCGGAGGAGCAAGTAGCTTGAGAAGAGAAGTAGAAAACTTCGGACCGAAGACAATCAAAGCACGTTGTCTGAAAACGCCAACCAACGACTTGCGAGCTTCTTTCCACCGCACAGCAAGAAAGACTGGAGAAGATGGCGTCGGCAGTCAGCTTTATACCTCTGCATTCTGACGTCAGAGTGCTTGCTGGTACAGCCGACACTGGACCCAGACTTTGGGATTCTGGCCGACCTCGGGCTGCCTGCCGGCAGGATCACCCTACAGTTATGACTGCAACAGTGAAACACGAAGAACATCAGTCCCACTCGAAAAAAAATCTTTCATTTTAAGTGGTCTCTCCAAAGGAAATATCCTTCCCAGGGGAATTTGTACCACTGGATTCCTCCTCTGTGGAGGCATACCCTGGGGGGAAGCAATCTGTGTAGATTAGGCCAAAGACTCCTCTTCTGAAGAGGTGTCAACAGCTGTCCTTTTAAAGTTAGTAAATGGGGAAAAGACCTGCAGAGGAACAGAAGGAAAAGACTGGTGAAAGGCAATGAAGGCATTAGACAGACTTTGTGAAAAGGATTCCCAATCAAGAGACTGCTCTGGTGGAGCAGAAGAAACAGGTTTCATTTTGGCCTTCTTTTTAGGGGCTTCCATGAGGTGAATGTTGGAAGGGCCCAACGTCGGCCTACATTCAATGATATCTGTAAGCACATCTTCATGCACGGTGATTTGTATGATGCCACAAGGGCCTACGGAGATAACGAGCCTTGGTTTCCCCTTTTCATTTGGGTCAGTCGCCTGCACTTCTCTCATGGATGTTCTGGTGGACACCTTTGGGGCTTCCCCTGTGGTACCCACAAAGGTACATTCACCACCTCTAGCACAGCCTCCAGGTTTACATTGGCCTTGGGAGAAATGACCAGAAGAGAAGATGCAGCTTAAAGTTCAGGCTGAGATTTCTTGGCCTTTTTTGGTTAGGGCTCATTCGAACAACTTGACGTCACTTCCATCTCCTGTGCTAGGTGCTTAAGATGCTGGTTCTCTAAGTAGAGTTTAAGAGATCCTTAACGACTCCTAAGGGTCTTAGGGATGAAAGACTTGCAAACAGTGCATTCGGTGAGTTGTGGTCTGGGCCCAGACAGAAAAGGCAAAGATTGTGGGTGTCTTTATGTGGAAACTGCCTTCCACACGGACACTTGGCCCTTCCTAGTTGACATGAAACCCAACAAAAAAGCTGCTGCAAAAATTCTTAGAAGAAAATACCCAAACAGGTACTTATCTTATCTGGACCACAACTGATCTAGCAATTGAACGACTAGAGCAGGCAATCTTACAGGCAGCTAAAAAGTTCTTTGGTAGGGGCGTGCTGACGTCTGCTTTATACCCGGCGTCTCTTTATGGCCAATGAATGCATGATTGAAGAACTGGGTTCCCTTAATGCTAAATGCTTCCTAATACTGATCATAGTTTAGTCATTTCTGAGATGGGGATGAGATGGAGACTACCTCCCTAGAATGCATATACTAGAGAAGATACGAGAGGTTTAGGCCATACTGACTACTTCAAATTTCAGTGGCAACACACTTTAGAATAAGTACTAGGCTCACACAGTGAGATAAGCAAGCCAAAATTTTGCACAGTGGTAAAACACTAGCTTCCTTCCCTACAAGTGTTAAACCAGACTCTGGGAAGCCCACCTGAAAAAGACCTTTTTCAGGAAATGGTGTCTATGGATAACCTGACTGAGCTCATTCTTAAGGACAGCATCATCAACCCACTTCTAAACCTGAAGGCCTAGACACAGCAACAGTGAAGCAGAAATCAGAATGGGTCCTGTGACAGTGCAGTGAGAAAGCAGTCATAATGCTGTTTTACAGCCTCTTAGTCTCTTTAATGATGGGGCTCTTCCAGCTTCTCCAGGACCTGGTCCACAAGGTAAAACTGGGATTGGGACAGATTTAGACCCAAGATCCAATGTGACAATCAAATGCTTTCTTGCCTAATCTGCTCAAAAATTTGAACTCCTTATTTGGTGGCAAAATGAAAAGCATTGTGTTTTTTGGCACATACACTGCACTGAAAAGGTAAAGTACAGTTATGTACACTTTCCATAAATGTAGATGTTCAAATGTATTCACTGTTGCAGTCATCATACTTGGGTTATCTGCCTGCAGGTAGCCCTCAATCGGCAAGAATACCAGAGATTTAGTATTTCTGCATCAGTTGCTGTCGCTCTAGGTCTGGCGTCAGGCCGTCAGGGGTATAAAAACAGGCAGCCGATGCCATTACATCAGTTTTTCTTGCCCCAAATGTTAGGAGCCCCCCAGTAGGGAGCTAAACTATGGTGGAAAAATCTCCACCAGTAAAAAGTAAATACCAATATCCCTGCAAGGGGTGTGTAGTATACACAGAGAGGACAGAGTGAGTGAGAAGGGGGCTGGAGGGAGGGAAAAGTACAGTTGTGTACACTTACCCTAAATGTAGATGTTCGAGTGTATTCACTGTTGCAGTCATTACATTTGGGTAACCTGCTGGCAGGTTGCCCGCAGGCGGCCTGAATAACAAAGTCTTGGGTCCTGCATCGGTTGCTGTCTCCTCTTCCATGACATCAAGTCGTCAGAGGTATAAAACATGCAGCCAACACCATTTTATTCAGTTTTTCTTGTCCCAGATGTCAGTTGCCCCTCAAATGGGGAGAAAAAAATATATATAAACAAACAGCAATATATGTAAATGCACTTTTAGCAACATAAACTTTACCTTCATCTAAAAGCAAATACACCACAAAGACTTTAGAATATAGTGAAGGAAAGAGAGGTTATAGAAAAGGGGATGGTGGGTGGGTAACCCGGACTGCAACAGTGAATACACTCGAACATCTACATTTATGGTAAGTGTACACAACTGTACTATGTTCTTCATGTTTCACTGTTGCAGTCATTACATTTGGGTAGAATCCCAAAGCTGAGGATGCAACTAAATAGCATTAGGAGCGGCTATAAGGCCCTGCAGAACTGCAGTGGCAAAGCCTGCCCTGGATTTGGAGAAGAGAGGCAAATTATAATGCTTTGTAAAGGTATGAACAGAGCTCCAAGTAGCAGCTTTTAGAATGTCTTTGGTGGAACTCCTTTAAGAAAAGCTGCTGAGGTAGAGGCAGCCCTCGTGGAATGTGACCCGATTCCCTTGGGCACAGGTTTACCATGGTGCAAGTAGCAGAAATGAATGCAGTGGCTTATCCACTTAGAAATAGTCTGCTTTGATATAGCCTTCCCCTCTGATCCTGAAGCAAATGCCACCAGTAGTTGCTCAGACTTTCTCAGATATTTGGTCCTGTTTAAGTAGAATCTTAGTTGTCTGTGTACGTCCAATGAATGCAAAATCCGCACCCCCCTTGTTCTGTTTGGTTAAGAGCCACAGCGGATACCACCTTAGGCATAAAGGAAGGATTGGTCCTGAGGGACACTCTGTCCGGGTAAAATGTAATAAAAGGCTCCACAGCCTAGAGAGCCTGTAGTTCTGAAACCCTTCTTGCTGAAGTGATTGCCAAAAGGAAAGCTGCTTTCCAAGATAAAAAATTTATATCCGCAGTAGCTGCTGGTTCAAAAGGAGGCAGGGTGAGTTTTTCCAGCACACAATTGAGGTCCCATGCATGAGTTGGTGATCTTCTGGAAGGCCTTAAATTTTTGGCACCTCTATGATACTGTTTTAGCAGAGGATGAGAAAAGATGGGAGGCTCTGTGTTGTAATGAGCCGAGATGGCAGAGGCATGGATTTTTATTGAAGAAAAAGATAGGACCTTGTCAAGCATCTCAGTCAAGTATTGTAAAATCTGAGGGATATTTGGTTTTGCTGTGTCCGTTCCTTGTGCTTGGTTCCAAGCACAGAATCTCTTCCATTTATCAGCATAAGATTTTCTAGTACTAGGCCTTCTGGCTTCCAAAATGACATCCATCACAGATTTACTGAGAGGTGTTGTTTGAATAATTAAATGATCAGCCATGCTGCAAGGTTCAGAGTTTGGAGCGGAGTGTGCAGAATTTGATTGTTCTGCTGAGACAGTAGATGAGGTATTTGAGGCAAGTATCAAGGAGGGAGTTGAGACATCTTCCTTAGAATTGGGTACCAGTGCTGGTGAGGCCAGTCTGGAGCAATTAGGATCATTTTTGTTTTTTCCTGTCTGACCTTTAGTAAGACCTTGGAGAGAAGAGGCAGAGGGGGAAAGGCATAGACTGATAGGTTTTTCCAACTGAAGTATAGGGCATCCACTTTCCATGCTTGGTTATGATAAGTTCTTGTGCAGAATTTGTCCAGTTGATAATTTTGGGGAGAGGCAAACAGATCTATGTCTGGGCTCCCCCATTTCTGTGTTACCATGCTGAAGATTTGTGGGTCCAGTTTCCACTCGTGCAGGTCCATAAGATTTCTGCTTAGGTCATCTGCCAGAGTATTTTGTTTTCCTGGCAGGAATTGAGCTTGAAGATGTACTTGGTACGTCAAGGCTATGTTCCACAATGCCATGGCTAGTCTGAATAGGGGGTAGGAATGTGTAGCCACCCCTGCTTGTTTATGTACCACATAACCGTGGTGTTGTCAGTCTTTATCAGTAGTTGTCCTGGATGAAGTAAGTCCTTGAAGGCTGTCAGAGCATTCTGAACAGCTAGCATCTCTTTCTGGTTGATATGCAGATGCATTTGTTTTGGGCTCCATATGCCCTGAATGCATCTCCCCGCCAGGTGGGCCTCCCAAGCATAGTCTGATGCGTCTGTAGTTAGGGTTTGGGTGGCAGGGGGTAGAGTGAATGACAGTCCCTTGTTTTGGTGACATGTCTCTGCCCAGCAAAGAAACTCCTGTTGTAGGCAGGGAATGAGAGGAATCATTGTTTCCAGACTGTGACAATGGTGACTCCATAAACTTTTTAGGTACCACTGAAGTTTCCTCATATGCAGTCTTGCATATGGAATCAGTAGAATGCAGGATGCCATGAACCCCAAAGCCTGGAGAATTTGTTTTGCAGATAACTGGGTTTTTGTTGCCATCTGTTTGAAGTATGTTGTCAGTTGCCTTTGTTTGTCTGGCATAAGGTAAGCCATCTGGGCAGTTGTATTCAAGCTTGCACCAAGGAATGTAATTATTTGAGAGGGTACCAGTTGTGATTGCTTTTCATTTATTGTGTACCCTAGGCATGTTAGAAGCCTTTTTACAAACACCACATGTTGAAGAAGAATGTCCTTGTTTCTCTGCTTGAACGAGACAGTCGTCCAGGTAAGGATAAATGTGTATGCTTCTTTGCCTGCAAAATGCAATTACTGGTGCCAGGCACTTTGTAAAGACCCTGGACGCAGTAGATAAGCCAAAGGGCAGTGCAGAGAATTGGTAATGCAAAAAACCTGCCTTGAAGCGGAGGTATCTTCTGCCGATTCCCTTATTGGGATATGCAGGTATGCCTCTTAAGTCTAGAGTCACTAACCAAGCGTTCCTGCCCAGCATAGGCAGTAGCTGCTGTAAAA
The DNA here is from genome assembly GCF_019279795.1 of Protopterus annectens. NCBI lineage: Eukaryota > Metazoa > Chordata > Ceratodontiformes > Protopteridae > Protopterus > Protopterus annectens. Next base: position 11,517 of record NW_025050907.1, read on the forward strand.
TCAGCATTTTTAATTTTGGAATTTCCAGGAACGTGTTCAAAATCGGTAAGTCCAGTATTGGACACCAGGCATCGTCTTTCTGGGTACCAGGAACAGTCTTGAATAAAAACCCTGTCTTTTTTCCTGTTCTGGTACTGGTTGAATAGCCCCCATATCCATGAGGGTCGTAACTTGTTTCTGAGCCTCTGCCCATTGATTCTGTGGCAGATCTGGCCAACCATTTGGAATTGGCAAAGTATGGAAATGAAATCTGTACCTCTGGGATACTACGTTTAATACCCACTTGTCCTGGGTAATTAACTGCCAATTTTGAGCATGAAGTGCTAATTTTCCCAAGGGGACTGCCAAAAGATAAGTACTTGGTGACGGCAGAGGGAAGTCATTGAGACTGCTTATTGTAGGATTGTGCTTTGTTTCCTCCAGATTTGGAGGTGGAGGCACCCCATTGCTTTGACCTGTAAGAACCCTGTGAATGGTATCTAGAGTCTTTTGAGCGCCTGGATTTGCCTTGAGAGGCTCTGCTGGACACAGGAAAGGACCAATTTTTAGTAGGCCAGTGCCTACTGAACCTGGGTGGTAGCACTTGTAAGAAATCTTTTACAGTTTGCATAGATTTAGCTTCGTCTTCCATTTTCTTTAAAACCTCTTCTGCCTTATTGCCAGAGTATTATGCTGTAAAGGGGCATCCAATAATTTAGCTTTGACATGATCAGGCAGATTTTGCTCCTTGAGCCAGGCATGCCTTCTAATCACAGATCCAGTAAGTGCGGCCCTGCAAGAGGCCTCCAAGGAATCAAAACCACATTGCAAAGTATGCTTTCCAACCTGTTCTGCTGCATGCAATAATTCCTGTAATTCTTTATTTTCCACACAATCAGAAATCAACATAATTTTCTGTTTCAATAAGCCCATAACATGCTGTTGATATTTAAGCATATGAAACTGGCAGTTTAAGGCCCTAATTGCCAAGGTTGCAGACGTATAAACCTTCTTTCCCCTCTATCCAGTGCCCTGGAATCTCTATCAGAGGGGGTAGGATTTTTGGCTGTAGAAGCCTTTACACCTTTGGGACTCTGTGAGATAGTCTCAGGATCAGCAGGATTTTTGAATAGAAATTTCAGGAGTCAGGAACCCTGTAATATCTGTCTGGCTTACTAGGAGCTGGAGGTAGGGAATCAGGAGCCATGCTTGATTCCGAAAACACATCAACAATGTCTAACACAGGAGGTATAGCCAAAGGCCAATGCTGAGGAAGAAGGAGGAAATACTTGAGCCTCTTTTTTGATTCAGAGAAACCCTGACTCTCCCGATGAAAATGTTCCCTTAAAGTATGCAAGGTTTCTCCGAAAGAATAATCCTCAGGAGGAGATGCAGATGGGATGGATTCTTCTGCATCTGAATCCTCATAGGGAGGAATAGAAAATTCCTGATCAGAAGAGGAATCAGAAGAAATGGAAACCTGATCTGAAGATTCATAATCAGTGTCTTGCCTAGGCCTCTTAAGCAGGGGGGGTGGGGGGTGGGAACCCCTGATCAAGGTAATTAAGTCCTCAGCCATTTTGATCATCTGTTTTTTAGGAGTAGGGGTCTGAGCACGTGGCTCATGCATCAGTTTTTTAGACTTAGATAATGTTTTTGATCTTGTTTTTGAAGTTGGCGTCGGTTTTATATAAAAATGTTGAGGCCTGAAAACACCCTCAGAAGCCAGTGCCTGCTCAGCGGCTCCAGACCCATCCAAGGGAGAGACATCCGTGGGTTCAATACTCTGAGAATCTCACTGCATACCGGACTCTGCATGGGTCTCGGTAGAGGCCTGCTACTCAAAAGTAGCAGGTATCAGGGGCTGCAAAAGTGCCTCACTGAGTACCAGCAATTGGACCTCGATGGTCTGTGTTTTCCTTTGCATTTTTTGTGAACTCCAGTAGTCGGACTGCTAACCAACGACATTTCAGAGTAATTAAATCTGGATCCAAAATATTATGAAGCAAAAATATACAGACGCTTAATAGTGCGTTGGTTAAATCTAGCACAAACCGACAGCAAGGCACGTTATGATTTGGGCCTAGGCAAGGAATACAGTACAAATGAAAATCCTTATGAGGTTATTTGCTACCCACAAGTAATGCAATTATTAACTTTTACTGACATCGGTAAGGAGCAAGAAAAAGTTTCCCCAACGGGATACTTAGCTTTAGTAGAAGACTTTAGTTCTGAAACTCGAATGCGAAAATTTCAGGAGTCGGCCGACCGCTGCCGGTTCTTACAACTGCTTCCGAACTGCCGCAGCACCGCAAGAGCAAGATAAAATAGTCGGCTGCATGTTTTATACCACTGATGACCTGATCATGGAAGAGGAGACAGCAACCGACGCGAGGACCCAAGACTTTGTTATTCAGGGCCGATTGAGGGCAACCTGCCAGCAAATTACCCAAAATGTAATGACCGCAAAACAG
>NW_025050908.1:0-13398 GCF_019279795.1 Protopterus annectens
TTAAGGTTAATTTGAACTTTCATTTGCTACTGTTATATTAAAAAAATACACTTTATGCATTGCCACTTAGCTAGGGTTAAACTATTCCCAGTGCCATAGAGTCTGTTCTTCAAATTTTCCCTTAGAACTAGCCTGTTTTTTTTAGTTTTAGCACTGAAATCTGTTTCTGTGAGCTCAGCACTTTTTCAGAACTCATTGTAAGCACTAAATAATCTACAAATTACTACAACACTCAACTTTCCTCACTTGTCTAGAGGAAAACAGTTTTTAGTACTTAATAAATAATGACCTATCCAGGTATGTCTAAGGGTCAGCTCCTGGTGTTTTCTCCTATCTACCTGATGAAACTGGGTATCTTGGAGTAATGCAGCAATTGCCTCATGTACACAAACAACCCTCTCCTACCACCCGACACTACAACCTGTGAGAGATGCACTTATATAGCCAAACTGGAAGCAAAGCTCTCTTCACCCAAGATTGGACTAGACAGTCAGGAGGAGAAGGTAAACACTTGCACCACACCACACTCATCATATAGTCCCTCAAAACCTACACCACCAAAGCATACACATAAACTTCTTCTGGCTCTGCCAGGTCTGCTCTTCAAATTTTCCCTTAAGGAAGCTCTACTGTTAGTATAATCAGACTACTCACTATATGATAAGCCTAGCACTTGTTCTCAATACTTCTCTACTAAGTAAGCACTCTCGTACTAAGTAAAGCACTACATCTACTTACCACCCCTGTGAATATCCACTTCCTTGTAAAAGGTACAGCACTCCTTATACTGTTCTAGCATGTTGAGTGGTAGATTACTGGTGTCCTCTCCAGTTCAGCTGGTCAATCTGGGTATCTTGAGACAATGGTACAATTGTCTCATGTACACAGACAACACTCTCCTCCTCCCAACAAACACAAATACATGTGAGAGATGCAACTATACAGCCAAACTGGAGGCTGAACTCTCTCAACTCAGGGCTGGCATGACCAGACAGGAGGAGATGGTAACCACACACACAACAATCCCAGTCCCACATAGACCTACCACAACTGCAAACCAAACACATAAAAAACACAAAGACATACTCGGAGGCTCTAATAAAAAACTTACCAAAACAACAGAGGCTCCCAAAGCAGACATCCAAAAATCCACCACCTCAAAACAAAACACATGCAACACATACTTCAATAAATCAGTGTGTCAACCAATCACAGCCCTTAAGTCCAAACACCATGCCTGATACACTAGTAATAGGTGACTCTATAGTCAGACACACTGATGTCCCCTGAGCAGGCTGAACAAGGAGAGGGTGACTGTGAGCTGTCTATCGGGAGCTAGGATCCACCACATAACACACGCACTCAAGTAACTCCAAAGCAAGTACAAATATGACTCCGTCATTGTCCATGCTGGTGTAAATGACCTGAGATGTACCTCCCTGGACTACATAAAAAGAGACATAGAGGAGCTCTCCCATTATGTAGCCCAGGATGAGTACTGACTTCCCTGACCCCTGAGCAGCATGCTTTGCCCTCACCAAGAATGATACCACAATGCAAAGACAAGATGATCAGCTTTAATAATTGGCTCAAGTACTGGTGTCATTCTAAGGGAATGCAATGTCTGTCTGCCTGGGATGACATGTTGGACAAGCCACGCTGCTTCGCAAGGGATGGCTTACACCTGTCACCACTGGGCTTCAGGATATTGGCTAAGGCTCTTGCCACCCCCATAGTGCCTTTTTTAGGCAAGGCTCAAAAGACAAACCCACCTCCTTAGAAAACAAAAATAAAAAAAAAAACTATGGGTAATGCTGCTCAACACCAGAAGTCTAAATCTCAAGATGCAGGCACTTGATGCACTCCTCAGCATGGAGAACATCGACGTCTGTGCAGTAACTGAAACCTGGTTCAAGGCTCCTGAGAGCACCCCAGCGCTACCAGGCTATACCTCATATCATGCTTTTCAGCCCCAAAACCCGGGCTGAACCACAAAGGGAGATGGAGTGTCCATATTCATCAAGGACACCCACACCTCCACGTTAGTAGCAACACATGAAGCATCAGAGACCATACAGGTGCAACTAACCATAGGCAAAACTGCTATACAACTGGTAGCATGTTACACGTCACCCTCCCAATCTCAAGAACCCCACTCAGCCTTCCTGAAGACATTGGAGGATATGAATGTATCACAAAATACCATCATACTGGGAGACTTCAACTACCCAAGCATAGATTGGGTACATTATTCTAGCCCTAATACCCTAGCCCAAAGGTTCCTGGAATTCATAAATTCAAATGCACTGGAACAACTAGTCACCTCTCCCACTAGGGGAGATAATATACTAGACCTGATCATCACAAACATGGGGACAAAATGCTCCACACTGGAAGTATACCCCTCACTAGTGAGATTTGACCACAAACTAATCACCTTGGATATACATATCCCACCTCCACCCCCAGCACAAAAGACCACAGTGAAAAACTTCTCAAAAGCAGACTTCACTCTTCTTAAGACTGAGATGGTATCCTTTAAGCCCACTGTGCCAGTGGATACCACATCCCACAATGCCGAATCCTTCACAAATGCTTTCTATGGATATTTCCAGAATGCATGGATCATCACAATCCCAAATAAATCCAAGTCCCTCTCCACCAAAGGCAAGCATCCTGTCTGGTGGACCTCAATACATTAACAAATTGTATAACAAAAGCGAGGAAGCTACTGCCGCACGTCAGAGCAAAAATCCCATAAAGGAAGACATCTCTGATCAACATTAGCAGAAACTACGTTCTCTCATAAAAACATCCAAGGCCAACTTTGAGAGAAAAATCACTAAGGACACTAAAGATAACCACAAAGCCTTCTTCAGCTATGTTAGAAACCTGAAGCAGAAACCCTCAGATATGCTCAGAGTTGGTTCACAACAACAAAAAATACACTGAACCCACAGATATTGCCAACATTCTGGCTGACAGGTTCAGTGCAAATTCTCCCTCCCTCATCCCCAAAAGAAGAAATACTTATCCCAGCTGAATGTAATCTCCTGTCATCTCAGATGTCCAAGTTAGAACCGCCCTAAACAAAGCTAAAACACAGTATCAATGGGACCTGGCGGGTATCGGGTTGCGTGTTACGTGAACTCCAAGAGGAGCTAAACCCACACATAAAAATGCTATTTAACCTTAGCCTTACTTCGGGATATGTACATGAACACTGGCGTACAGCAACAGTGGTTCCACTCCACAAAGGGGGTGCCTCTACAGACCCTGGAAACTACCGCCCCATAAGCTTAACCAGCCTGGTCTGCAAAGCTATGGAAAGAATCATTATGGAACTCATAAACAGAGACATAGGGGACCTACAGACACGTGACTCCACCCAGTTCGGCTTTGTAAAGGGCAGATCCTGCCTTTTGAACCTGGTTGACTTTTTTGAAACAGTCACTAGAGCCATTGATGAGGGCAAAGCAGTCCATACAGCCTACCTGGATTTGGCTAAGGCCTTCGACACAATACCCCACTCAACAGCTTAAACGTAAACCCTTATGTCACTAGATGGGTTGCAAACTGGCTAAAGGACAGAACTCATAAAGTTAAAATCGCTGGAGCAATGTCAGACTCAAAGCCAGTCGCAAGTGGTGTCCCACAGGGATCTGTCCTGGGACCCCTCTTGTTCGGCATTTATTTCTCAGATGTTAAAGCAAACATGGGAGGGCTGTGGCTGACAAAGTTCACAGATAACTGCAAACTAGGTGCCATAGTCGATACACCAGCGGACACATACATCCTATAAAAAGGCCTCACAGAAATGGACAACTGGTGCCGGAGTCACGGCCTTAAACTAAATGCCAAAAAATGTATAGTCATCCCCTTTGCGAAAAACAAAGTATCCACAATTTATCACATAGACAGCAACCCACTGAGTACGGAAAAAGTAATCAGAGACCTAGGGACCCAAGTCGACAGTGACCTCACATTTGACACCCACATTGCCAAAGTGGTTAGAAAAACATTCTACCTTGCACACCTCATCATGAAGGGATTCACATCCAGATCCAAGGATGTCATTGTACCCCTATACTTTTCCCTCATCAGACCCATGATTGAGTACAATGCCCCATTTGGTATGTACCTCACCCGGCATTTGCAACAGCTGGAGAGACTACAAAAGTACCTCATCAAGAGGATCAAGGGTCTCCATCATATGTCTTATTCTGTCAGACTAAAGAAACTTCAGCTCTATTCAGTAGTATACTGCCTGCTCAGAGGTGATCTCTGCCTGACGTACAAGGCCATGTCCAATCAGGATCTGATGGACATGCTCCACCTCAAAAAATCCAAATCCATCAGGACCATGAGAGCTAAAGACTTAAACCTCGGCACAAGTATGAATAGGACATGCTGGAGGGATAGATTCATAACCCAGAGGCTTCCCATGCTTTGGAATAAGATCCCAGTTCATATTAGGCAGAGCCCCTCACTGACTCTCTTCAAGAGAAATCTTGATGAGTGGATGGGAGATTGTAAGTTTACCCCAGGGGTCACATCTGTGCCACTGCTAGACAGGGGCACAGTAAACTAATTCTATTATATAAGGGGACCTTCACTGTGTCACTACTAGACAGAGGCACAGTATTCTAAATTTATTCTGTACATTTTTTGTACCATTTCATGGGGTGGAAAAAGCCACATCACTATGGCTAGGCTTATAAATGCCCCAGTGCAGATAGCCTAGTACTATACTATGAAACCATGAAACTAAGAAACAAAACGCACACCTACATTCACAGAGGCTCTCAATAAAAATCCGCTCAAGCAACAGAGACCTCCACAGCAGAAGTGCAAGCAACCTCCACCCCCCCAACACAACCCAAATGACACATAGCCCACAAACTTATTGTGCCAATCAACCATAGCCTATAAGGCATAACAATGTATCCAACACTCTAGTCATAGGTGACTCTATAGCCAGGCACACTGATGTTCCACTCACTATGGGAGAAAGTTACTGTTAACTGTCTGTTGGGTGCCAGGATCTAACACATAATGCATGCACACAGCTCACTCCACAACAAGTACAACTATGACTCTGTCATTGTCCATGTTGGTGTGAATGACCTGAGATGTACCTCCCTGGACTACATGAAAAGAGACATGGAGGAGCTCTCCAATCTTGTAACCCAGAAAGGTATGACCCTAGCCCTGAGTAGCATCCTGCCATCACCCAGAATGATACCAGAGTACAAAGACAAAATGATTGATTTCAACAATTGGCTAAGCTTCTGGTGTCATTCTAAGGGGATCCAATATCTGTCTGCCTGGGATGACATGATCGACAGACCACAATGCTTTCCCAGAGATGGCCTGCACCTGTCACCCTTGGGATTCCGGATACTCTCTAAGGCTCTAGCCACCCCTACAGTGCCTTTTTTAGGCAAGCTTCAAATGACAAATTCACCACCATAATAGGTACAAGCAAGCAAAATCTGAAGGTAATGCTACTCAGTGCTAGAAGTCTAAACCTCAAAATGCACTCACTCAAGGCACTCCTTAAAATGGAGAACATTGACATCTGTGTAGTGACAGAGACCTGGTTCAAGGCCCTGCATTACCAGGCTATAATTCATACCATACCTTTAGGCCAGCTAACCTGGACCAAAACACTAAAGGCAGAGGCGTGACCATATTCATTAAGAATATCCACACCTACAGGCTAGTTGCTCAGCATAATGCATCTGAGATTACCCAAGTGCAACTAGCTCTGGTCAAGACCGCAATCCAAATTGTAGCTTGCTACAGCTCCCCCACCATGTCCCAGGATTCCCATTCCTCATTTCATAATACATTGGAAAATATTAGGGTACAACCCAGCACCCTAATAAATGGTGATTTCAACTACCCCATGATTAAATGGGAAAACTACTCATGTACCAACTCTTTTGATCAATGTTTTCTGGAATTCATAAATTCCACTGCCTTAGATTAACTTATCCACACCCCCACCAGGGGCAGCAATATCTTAGACCTGGTCATTACAAGTATGGGTGATCGGTGTGCCCCACCAGAGGTCAATTCCATGTTGGTCAGATATGACCACAAGCTAATCACCCTAGACATCCACATCCTGCCCCCACCCCCCATTAGGGAAACCAGCATAAAAATTTCTCCAAAGCCAACTTCACGCTTCTTAAGACAGAAGTGGCAAACTTCACGACACCCATGCAGATGGACAATAGAGATATGACTGTTGAATGCTACACAAATGCACTTTATAAGCACTTACATGAGTGCATGGATCGTGCTATCCCTAACAGAACCAAGATACTATCCTCCAAAAAAAGAAGCCATTCTGGTGGTTCCCTGCCATAAACAAACTCTACAACAGAAGAAAGAAACTGTTGCAAAAAAGAGTGAAACCAGGTGATTGGAGGAACTCCCTGGTCAGACTCAGTAAGAAGCTGAGATCCCTCATAAAATCCTGCAAAGCTAGTTACGAAAACAAAATTACCACTGATTCTAAAGACAACCAAAAAGCATTATATAGCTATGTCAAGAATCTCAATGATAACACTCAGAACTGCTCTGAGTTACAGCACAATGGCACTAAATATACAGAACCAACTGATATTGCCAACATCCTGGCAGATAGGTCCAGTGCTATTTTTAATCCTTTCTCACCCCCTAAAGGGCCCATCCCTATACCGGAAGAATGCAAAGTTCCTGTAATCATGGCTGCACAGATAAAAAACACTCTCTCCAAAGCCAAGAATACAGCATCCATAGGACCTGACAAACATGCCAGGCTGTGTTCTACACAAACTACAGAACAAACTGGCACCCCACCTAAGCACCATGTTAAATCATAGCCTCACTTCAGGCTTTGTGCCCAATGAATGGCGCACAGCGACGGTTATCCCACTCCACAAAGGGGGAGCCACCATGGACCCTTGGAACTACCGCCCCATTAGCCTGATGAACCTGGTCTGCAAGACCATGGAACATATCATCATGGAACTTGTAAACAAAGACACTAGTAATCTCCAAACTCTGGACCCCACCCAGTTCAGGTTTGTAAAAGGCAGATCATGTCTCATAAACCTGATAAACTTCTTTGAAGCAGTCACTCAAGCTGTAGACGAGGATAAGGTGGTTTACACTGCCTATCTAGATCTCGCTAAGGCTTTCGACACCATCCCCCATTCTGGAATTATAGATAAACTCACAAAACTAGGTATAAGTCCTTATGTCACAAAATGGGTTGCCAACTCGCTCACTGACAGAGACCACACTGTAAAAGTAGCAGACTCCAAATCCGACTTGAGACCAGTGACAAGTGGAGTACAACAGGGTTCAGTCCTGGGTCCTCTCCTGTTTTGTATTTACTTTCTGAAGTACAGGCTAACACAGAAGGTCTTTGGCTAACGAAGTTTACAGATGACTGCAAACTAGGAGCCATAATTCAACCTCCTAATGATGTGGACATCCTACAAAAGGGCCTCACTGAGACAGATGCCTGGTGTCAAAGCCATGGCCTCAAGCTCAATGCCTAAAAGTGCATTGTCATCCCCTTTGGTAAAAACTCTGTACCCATGTACTACCACATAGGCGGTAGTCTACTTAACACCAAAAGTATGATAAGAAACCTTAGGACACAGGTGAACAGTAGTCTCTACTTTGATAGTCACATCACCACAGTAATCTGGAGATCCTTCTGCATGGCACACCTCATCACAAATGGTTTCTCATCCAGGAAAAAAGAGGTCATTGTTCCCCTCTACTCATCACTCATTAGACCCATTATAGAGTACAATGCCCCTTTTGGTATGCACCTCATAAGAAATCTACAACAACTGGAAAGGCCACAGAAATACCTCACAAAGATGATTACCTGCCTCAAACAGAAGCCCTTCGCAGACCGTCTCAAAATACTCCATCTTTACTTTGTTGCATATCGGCTAATCAGAGGCGATCTCTACCTAACACACAAAGCTATGTCAAACCCAGAGCTGTTGGACATTATCCACTTAAAGAAATCCAAATCATTCCAAGCTACATGCTCTAGGGACCAAAACCTTGTCACCACGATAAATAGAACATGTTGGAGGGATAGATTCCTGTCCCAGAGACTTCCCATACTCTGGAACAAATTACCTATCTATATCAAACAAAGCTCCTCATTAGTGCTCTTCAAGGAAAATCTTGATGATTGGATGGGAAATAGGAAATTCACCCCAGGGATCACTTCTGTGGCTCTGCTCAACAGGGGCTTAGGAAAATAAATTTCTTGGGTGGCAAAAGCCAGGGTACCTTTTTGGCTAGGCTTATATCACCCCTAGGGCCAATAGCCAAGTACCTACCTATGAATCTATGAACCTATTCCAAATTCTCTTAATAATGTCACAATAAGTGTTCACATGACTAGAGAAGATCATGGGGACTCTAGTATGTCTTTCATTGCCATGGCAGCCAATATCTATGTAATGGACATATATGAATGTATTACGTGGGTGTATGGGAATGTGATTGATCAGTTCTCATGCACTAATCCAGGGAAAGGTTAAGAACAGCAGCCAACCCAGAAAGACAACTTACCGAATTTTCTAACAATGATTACAATATGAGATGACTCAAAGTTACTGAGAAATGATCTGCTTGGTGGTTGACCTAACTATTCACTACACAGTAAAGAGTACTGTGTTCAGTATTTGTTTTCCCTTTACTCAGAGGAGCAAACCCAAATGTTGTGTGGTAACACATACAATGCCTGGCTCTGTATAATTAATCCCTCTTGCTGATGATGTTGTTAAAATAAAATTTATGATGATTAAAAAAAATGCAGCCTAACCACATTACGTTCCTGGTGCTGCAGTTCCAAAGGTGCTACCCACTGAACTTGAGCAGTAGTAATCAGGCAGTCATGGATTTGGCAAAATCAGAACATAAGTAGCCAAGTTGCTGACAGCAGCAGAAATACAGATGCATCATTTGATTTTACAACAATCCAATTGTATCTGTCCTGAATTTTAAGGAAAAAAATGGAGCATTTTGCTGAGAAAATTGCTCTACTGCCATATCCATAACAACGTTATAATGTTTAGCAAAAACAATAGAGTGTCATTTATTTATCCACCATAAAATCACATGGTATAACCTCATTAGGAAGAGTGCCCACAACAGACTAGTCAGAACAGACTGCAAAATACTTAATGATTCTGAAAAAGTAGACCACGCTGGGATTTCCTTCAGCAGCTCAGTTTTAGTCTGCCATTTAATAACAGAAAACTGTGAGACAGAAACAAAATTGTTGGCTGTTGGTGAAGCACCCACCAAGAGGAGAAAACATTGAAAGAAGAATGAAGCCACTTTTGAGATTTTAAGTATTTTTCTTCAGATTATTTCTTAAGATTTCTGCATTGCCGCCTACTTTTTGGCATTTTCCAGCTTGCTAAACTTGATATCTGTATTAGGAACTGTATTTAGAACACATCTAGAGCCTGTTTACTTCATTTCCTGTGTTGCACTTATTTTAAAATCATTTTTTTTCAAAACTTGCATTTTATCTGTCTCTGGCCTAGTACTCAAGTGTGGGGTCATTTATTTCACTGTTTTAATTTGTTGCTACTTGTGTATCTCTGCTATCTTTAAACAAAACAAAAAAATCTTGCTTTTTTTTCCACATTCTGAAATTTAAAAAAAGTTCAGTTACAGATTTGCTGTTCTGAACTGTTTGTAAGTTTCTTGGAGCTACGTGCTTGCTTGAGCTAAAGGGAAGTCTCTGTGTTCATCAGTGGCAGTGGTAAACACTGAACAGCCTGCCAGCCCCTGTGGGAGTGGTTACTACATAGAAACTGCAGTTTTATTGGCCATTTTGGGTCAATTCCAAACTCCTTGATCCCCTCTCTTAAAACCGATTGCCTCATGGTTTTTGCGTCTTTTCAGAATTTTTTGGCTGTTGGTGAAACACCCACCAAGAGGAGAAAATGCTGAAAGAAGAAAGGAGCCACTTTTGAGATTTTATATATTTTCCTTCAGATTATTTGTTAAAATTTTTGCATTGCCGCCTACTTTTTGGCATTTTCCTGCTGGCTAAGCTTGATATCTGTATTGGGAACTGTATTTAGAACACATCTAGAGCCTGTTTACTGCATTTCCTGTGTTGCACTTATTTTAAAATCATTTTTTTTTTAAACTTGCATTTTACCAGTGTCTGGCCTAGCACTCAAGTCTGGGGTTATTTATTGCACTGTTCAAACTTATTGCTATTTGTGTATCTCTGCTATCTTTAAACAAAACAAAAAACAAAAAAATCTTGCATTTTTCCCACTTTCTGAAATGCAAAAAAAGTTCAGTTACAGATTTGCTGTTCTGAACTGATTGTAAGCTTCTTGGAGGCCATTGCTTTCTTGGGCTAAAGGGAAGTCTCTGTGTTCATCAGTGGCAGCAGTAAACACTGAACAGCCTGCCTGCCCTGTGGGAGTGGTTGCTGCCTAGAAACTGCAGTTTTATTTTCCATTTTGGGTCAATTCCAAACTCCTTGATCCCCCTCTCTTAAAACCCAATTGCCACATGGTTTTGGCATCTTTTTAGACTTTTTGGCTGTTGGTGAAGCACACACCAAGAGGAGAAAATGCTGAGAGAAGAAAGGAGCCACTTTTGAGATTTTAAATATTTTTTCTTTAGATTATTTGTTAAGATCTCTGCATTGCTGCCTACATTGTGACAATTTCCAGCTTGCTAAACTTGATATCTGTATTAGGAACTGTATTTAGAACACATCTAGTGCCTGTTTACTGAATTTCCTGTATAGCACTTATTTTACAATCATTTTTTTCTTAACTTGCATTTTACCTGTCTCTGGCCTAGCACTCAAGTGTGGGGTCATTTATTGCAATGTTCTAACTTGTTGCTACTTGTGTGTCTCTGCTATCTTTAAACAAAACAAAAAAAAAAACCAGAAAAATCTTGCTTTTTTCCCATTTTCTGACATTTAAAAGTTCAGTTACAGATTTGCTGTTCTGAACTTTTTGTAAGTTTCTTGGAGGCAATTGCTTGCTTGGGCTAAAGGGAAGTCTCTGTGTTCATCAGTGGCAGTGGTAAACACTGAACAGCCTGCCTGCCCTTATGGGAGTGGTTAATACCTAGAAACTGTAGTTTTATTGGCCATTTTGGGACAATTCCAATCTCCTTGATCCCCCTCTCTTAAAAACCGATTGCCTCATGGTTTTGGCTTTTTTTTCAGACTTGCTGGCTGTTGGTGAAGCACACACCAAGAGGAGAAAATGCTGAGAGAAGAAAGGAGCCACTTATGAGATTTTAAATATTTTTTCTTTAGATTATTTGTTAAGATCTCTGCATTGCTGCCTACTTTTTGACATTTTCCAGCTTGCTAAACTTGATATCTGTATTAGGAACTGTATTTAGAAAACATCTAGAGCCTGTTTACTGCATTTCCTGTGTTGCGCTTATTTTAAAATCTTTTTTTCTTAAAACTTGCATTTTATCTGTGCCTGGCTTAGTACTCAAGTGTGGGGTTATTTGTTGCACTGTTCTAACTTGTTGCTACTTGTGTATCTCTGCTATCTTTAAACTAAACAAAAAAAATTTTGCTTTTTTCAGACTTTCTGAAATTTAAAAAAAGTTCAGTTACAGATTTGCTGTTCTGAACTGTTTGTAAGTTTCTTAGAGGCCATTGCTTGCTTTGGCTAAAGGGAAGTCTCTGTGTTCATCAGTGGCAGTGGTAAACACTGAACAGTCTCCTGCCCCTGTGGGAGAGGTTACTGCCTAGAAACTGTAGTTTGATTTTCCATTTTGGGTCAATTCCAAATTCCAAGATCCCCCTCTCTTAAAACCCAATTGCCTCATGGTTTTGGCATCTTTTCAGACTTGTTGGCAGTTGTTGCCACCAAGAGGAGAAAATGCTGAGAGAAGAATGGAGCCACTTTTGAGATTTTAAGTATTTTTCTTCAGATTATTTGTTAAGAGTTCTGCATTGCCTCCTACGTTTTGACATTTTCCAGCTTGCTAAACTTGCTATCTGTATTAGGAACTGTATTTAGAACACATCTAGAGCCTGTTTACTGCATTTCCTGTGTTGCACTTATTTTAAAATAATTTTTTTCTTAACTTGCATTTTACCTGTCTCTGGCCCAGCACTCAAGTGTGTGGTCATTTATTGCACTGTTCTAACTTGTTGCTACTTGTGTATGTCTGCTATCTTTAAACAAAACAAAAACAAATCTTGCTTTTTTCCAACTTTCTGAAATTTGAAAAAAGTTCAGTTACAGATTTGCTGTTCTGAACTGCTTGTAAGTTTCTTGGAGGTCATTGCTTGCTTGGGCTAAAGGGAAGTCTCTGTGTTCATCAGTGGCAGTGGTAAACACTGAACAGCCTGCCTGTCCCTGTGGGAGTGGTTACTGCCTAAAACTGTAGTTTTATTGGCCATTTTGGGTCAATTCCAAACTCCTTGATCCCCCTCTCTTAAAACCCAATTGCCTCATGCTTTTGGCATCTTTTCAGACTTGTTCGCTGTTGGTGAAGCACCCACCAAGAGGAGAATATGCTGAGAGAAGAAAGGAGTCACTTTTTAGATTTTAGGTATTTTTCTTTAGATTATTTTTTAAGATTTCTGCATTGCATCCTACTTTTTGACATTTTCCAGCTTGCTAACCCTCATATCTGTATTAGGAACTGTATTTAGAACACATCTAGAGCCTGTTCACTGCATTTCCTGTGTTGTACTTATTTTAAAATAGTTTTTTTCTTAAAACTTGCATTTTACCTGTCTCTGGCCTAGCACTCAAGTGTGTGGGTCATTTATTGCACTGTTCAAACTTGTTGCTACTTGTGTATCTCTGCTATCTTTAAACAAAACAAAAAAAATTTTGCTTTTTTCAGACTTTCTGAAATTTAAAAAAAGTTCAGTTACAGATTTGGTGTTCTGAACTGTTTGTAAGTTTCTTGGAGGCCATTGCTTGCTTTGGCTAAAGGGAAGTCTCTGTGTTCATCAGTGGCAGTGGTAAACACTAAACAGTCTCCTGCCCCTGTGGGAGAGGTTACTGCCTAGAAACTGTAGTTTTATTTTCCATTTTGGGTCAATTCCATATTCCATGATCCCCCCTCTTAAAACCCAATTGCCTCATGGTTTTGGCATCTTTTCAGACTTGTTGGCTGTTGGTGAAGCACCCACCAAGAGGAGAAAACCCTGAGAGAAGAATGGAGCCACTTTTGAGATTTTAAGTATTTTTCTTCAGATTATTTGTTAAGAGTTCTGCATTGCCTCCTACTTTTTGACATTTTCCAGCTTGCTAAACTTCATATCTGTATTAGTAACTGTATTTAGAACACATCTGTTTACTGCATTTCCTGTGTCGCATTTATTTTAAAAAACAA